>NW_003303684.1:316716-472785 GCF_000142945.1 Phytophthora infestans T30-4 | reverse complement strand
CGGTCGAGCAGATTGGGCTCCCGTCAAACGATGCCGCGGTTGAGCCGGGGCTCCCGCGGGTTCCCGGCCCGGTTGAGTACGGTCTCCCGCGCCTAGAGGAGGGTGATGCATCGTCGAGTAGTAGTGAGTCAGACTCGAGCGTAAGCTCGAGGAAGTCGAAGAGGAAGTCGAAGAGACGACGCCTGAAACCTTGTCGAGACTTCACGACCAGCGATAGCCCGCCGATGGAATCGGTCAGCGCGCTGGAGTACGTGGAAGGAGGCCAGAATCGGTCGCGTACTATCACAATCGCGAGTCCGCCGCGCGAAGCGGCGGCGATCACACGCTTTCCAGGCTTGTCCTGGAAGAACTTTCTTCGAGACATCAAGGCTGGAGACGTCGAGCAAGTATGCTTGGTCACCGAGGGAGCCTCAGCGGATGGTTCAGCAAATGCGGTCGCAACGGACAGTGTACGTTCACGCCCGCTAGGCGCTGAACCTAAATTAGCTCGAGAGGAACGATTCCAAACACAATCCTGGGAGGCCTTGCGGGAGTCAGCGAATCCCGTATACGACACCGCCTGCGAGTACGCCGACGTATTCCCGGATGAGATCCCCGCCAAACTACCGGCGGATCGTGGGGTTCAGCATGAGATCGACCTCGCGCCAGGTATGAAGTACTGCGCCACCAGACAATGGCCACTTCCTCGTGATCAAGTGAAAGCGATCGATGACTTCTTCGAGGGCCGCCGAAAGGCGGGTCACGTGCGTGAGAGTACCGCTCCCCATTCCAGTCCAACGTTCTGTGTGAAGAAAGCTACATGGGGATGGCGTATTGTTCACGCATTCAACAAGTTGAATGATGCCACCATCCCCGCGCAGACTCCGATCCCTCGGAAGGACATGGTACTGGACTCCATGGCTGGCAGCGTCATCTACAGCGCCATCAACCTGACCGATGGCTTCTATCAGATCCTGATGAGAGCATCAGATGTGCCTCTCACCGCCGTAAGTACACCGAGCGGGATGCTCTGGCAGTGGCTCGTGATGCCACAGGGTCTGAAGAACGCGCCTGCCACCTTCAATCGCATGGTCTCCCTATGTGCTTCGCCCGCTTCGAGACTTCGCGCCGAGTCACTTCGACGACATCTTCGTGCACAGCCGCGCTGAGGGCAACCTCAGTGCCGTAGAAGTACATCTGAACCACCTGAGACAAGTCTTCCAGGTGATGCGAGAGAACAAGCTCTACGCAAACCTGAAGACATGTGTCTTCTGCGCACCGGAAATTCCGGTGTTGGGATGCTACGTGAGCAAGAGCGGTGTGCGCGCGGATCCCGAGAAGATATCGTCTATCTGTGCTTGGCCAACGCCGACAAGCCCCACAGAGTTGCGTCAGTGGCTTGGCATGGTCAATTACTTGCACAAGTACACGAAGCATTACGCTGGGTTGATCCAGCCACTGTCCTCGCTGCTGAAGAAGGACGTGATCTGGGAGTGGAAACCGGACCACCAAGCTGCATTCGACTCGGTGAAGAAGAGCTTGGCGTCTGCGCCGATCCTGAAGCTCGCTGATGACTCAAAGCCATTCCACGTCGTCTGCGACCCGAGCGAATTTGCCATCGGCTGTGCGCTGATGTAGTTCGATGATGCCGAACATGAACGCGTTATCAGCTATCAGTCGCGTCAACTGAAGCCAGCCGAGAAGAATTACTCAGTTCACGACAAGGAGCTCCTGGCAATGTGGTACGCTCTGATCAAATTCAGAGTGTACTTGCTCGGTGAACAGTCGTTTGCGGCTTACACTGATCACGCATCGCTGCGGACAGCGAAGAAGGGCCCTCACTTGTCGCAACGGATGGCCCGTTGGCTGTCCTTCTTCTCCGAGTACAACTTCGTTGTTCACTACAAGCCAGGCAAGAATAACATTCTCGCCGACGCGCTGTCTCGGCGTCCGGACTACGATCCCCGTGAAGCGCTAGGACATCAGTTGGCTGATGAGGACGACGACGAATGTGCGGTCTGCGTGTCGTCAGGCATCAACTTGACGTTGACCACGCCCACGCTCCCGCTGGGCGACGAGATTGCTATAGCGTACGATGATGACCTTATATACGGTGCCATCATGAAGCACCTGCGTGCTCCTAGTAGTGACACGCTAAGTGCCCTGTCAAGGACCACGCGAAATCAGATCGATCGATATCGACTGGACGGCAATCTGCTCAAGTACAGCATCGACAGGTTCGATGGACCTCGATTCGTCGTCCCAAACGACGCTCATCTACGTGCGCGCATAATTCACGAGTACCATGACGCCCCAACAGGAGGACATCTCGGTCGCGAGAAGACGTACGCGGCTCTGTCGAGAGACTTCTATTGGCCGCACATGTACAAGTGGGTACGCAAGTGGGTACGCACATGTGAAACTTGCCAGCGAGTCAAACCGTCTTCGACGTCTCAGGCCCCATTGCGCCCTCTTCCGGTCGCCACGGAAGCCTGGCGCTCCATTTCGATGGAATTCATCTTCGGTCTTCCGCCCGATACAGCCGGGCGCACGGGTGTACTTGTGTTCGTCGATCGTTTCAGCAAGATGGTCCATCTCGTTCCGGTGGCAGCCTCAATCACCGCGGAAGAGTCCGCGGCCCACTTCGTCGACGTAATTTTCCGTCAGCACGGTCTGCCGGAGTCCATCGTGTCCGACCGCGACCCGCGGTTTACATCCGCGTTCTGTTCACGCCTCTTCGAGCTCTTGGGAACAAAATTGGTGATGTCGACTGCGGCACATCCGGAGACGGATGGACGAACAGAACGCGTCAACCGAGTCCTTGAAGACGTTCTCCGCAGCTACGCGACTTCGTACACGAGCTGGAGCTCGTTCCTACCGCTAGCCAAGTTCGCACTCAACAACGCCGAGCACTCCTCGACGGGCATGACGCCGTTCTTCGTGAACAACGCTCGACACCCACGTGTTCCGGCACTTCTCGCCGTGGGCCACCCCACGGATGCTAGCGGCTCCACCCTTAGTGGGGGAGGATCTCCTTCGGTCGACATGGATGCTGAAGTTGCGGTCAGTCCTGCGAACAACGAGTCCGTGTCGTGGTCATCACCGGTACGTGAATCGGTGTCTCAGCACGCACCGGTAGCCTCATCGGTGCCAACAGGCCTGCCGGCGCACTCGACTTCAGGGTTATCTTCGGGTGTAGCCAGTGTGAACATCTTGACTCGCTCTCCGTCCAAGCAGTCCATCGAGCCTCCTCGGCGTACTGCATCTCCGATAACGAGATAGACGTCGCAGAACTTGATCGATCCAGGCAGCAAGATTCGCGAGCAGGCAGTTACCACGGCCGATTATACACCGAAACCCTCGGTGCTTCCTGCCGATCTCTCGGCAGTTGCGGAATTCGTCATGCAAAGGCAATCCATCTCAAGGTTCGTCCGCGACGCACTGCAGAATGCAGTGGACAAGCAAAAGGAACAAGCTGATAAGCACGGTCGAAAGAACGTGAATGTATTCAAGATAGGAGATCGCGTTCTCCTATCGACCAAGGGAATCCGAGCTTCTGCCGTAACCAACCTTGGCGCCAACAAACTTGCTCCACGCTTCATCGGTCCTTTTCGAGTAACCAAGGCTGTGGGCGACGCCTACACTCTGGACATTCCGTCGTCACTTAGACTCCACCCGACGTTTTACGTCGGGCGACTCAAGCGGTATTTCCCTGCGACGATTCCTGATCCAAACCGGCAGACGGAGAATGCGTCGGGCGACCAGCCCGACGAGCCTGACGCGCCAGAGACCCGTCCGTTCGCCAGGCACGATCTTCCGTCCGCTCAGCTCCAATATGAGCGTCCAACGCACGGTTCGAAGCAGACTCCACCTCGCCCTGGACGTACAGGGCGTACGTCATATCACCGGGATGGTCCACCACCGATAATTGACTCGGTGGGTGACGCGCGCTGGATGTGGAGCGTATCGTTGGCCATAAAGATCCCCACAACTCGGCTGTTCAACGTAACATCCGTAGTCATACTCTCGCGCGGTCCCTACCGCGCGCCGCTATCTGGTACGTTGGCTCGGTTATTCTCCGAAGCATGATACGTAGGAGCCCCGTGCCAACCTTCTCCGCGACGTTCCGGACGTGGTCCACGAGTATGAGACCATGCTGCTTGAGAAGGAGATTTCCGCGGGTCACCCCGCGGAGACCGTGAACGAGATCGAGAGCGGCCACGAGAACGGCCCGCACGAGGAGGCGACAACGATGTCGCGCTCCGACGCGTGCAACGTCGGCGTGAGCCGCGGCGAACACTGACACAACTTGTCAGTGCAAGAATGAAAACAAGAAACCACCGGCGACATCGAACCGGGGACCAGTGGGTTGTCAATCCGACACGCTACGTCGGCGCCGAAACGACTTCGATTACCAGCGGCGACACGGTGGCCAACAAGTACCTGATTCTGGTGACACCAGCGGTGACAACGTGATGCTCACTTGGGTTGCTCAAGTGGTTGACTTCCGTCGACAAGTCTCGTGTCTTCGAGATGTTCGGAGCTATTCTGTTCTGGCAGCAAAACAACACTCGCGTGTGCGTGAGTGAATGCGCCTGGTGGGAATCGAACCCTGGCGTCCTGACTGGAAGCCCCATGCATTGACCATTGCGCCACGAAGTCGGCTTCGTGAGGTTCCTCGTGTCTGTGATCCAAGTGCCTCCAGCTCGGAGGCTTCTAAGTCGCATGTACGCTGGGCACTTCGTCGATGTGTCTCCTGGGGGACGAGACGCGCAGTGACGGTCCTCGCAGTACATCCAGAGCTTGTGGCGCACCTGTCGACCCTGATCTTGCCCTTGTTACCACCGCCAGCGACGCTCTGGCGCTGCCGCCCTTCGCGCTGTCTCCGATGTCTCCGCCTTGTCGGTTTTCGAGTTTTCTTCAAATGTGTTCCGTGCGCTTATGTTGCGTAAGCGCAACTTAAAGTGGAGGGTGATGTAATGGGCCCAACTCCAGTTACATAAGTAGGTAGATATTTCTTTAGTTATTACATAAGTAGGTAAAGTGGCACACGGGTAGCGTGTGCCAAGGTGTCATCATCTGATTGGTTGATAGTGAGGAGCCAGACTCACTTATTGACCAATCAGATATAGACATGTGTTTGAGTGGTTCACACGAGGCCAGGGGTAGCCGCCCTGGTCCTAAATATATCAGAGTTGAATTTGACACAAACCTAAGACTTGGTTTTACTATTGCGAGCTTCCTCCACACTATAGTGTAAGCTAGTGACGGTATCTCTTACCCCGTTACAGATGCTCGCTTTGTTAAATAAATCCGAATGCTGCCAACAGTGTTGATCGGTTGTCGCGCTCACCTTCGACTACGCAAACTCGCACCACATCAATGCAGTAGGTAAATCCACTTTATAAGGACCGGCGTGTCCTTCTCCTTAGCGATCTAAATGCATCATTTTTTATAATGGAGTAGCCTTCTCCACCGGTTGCTTCAGTAGTGTAGCTGACGACTTGAAAATACCGCACATGGTGGCTTAGCCGGGAGTGGCTGGGAGACAGAACTCGTTTACGGCCCGTTCAGCGATTGCCTTGTAGGACATAGTAGGAGAGAGTGCTTGTTTCTTGATAATGGCCACCTTCTCGGCCCAGGTAAGGCGTAGCCGCTTCGTAGGATTGCGGGGTATGGCGGATTTGGTAGCTTAGCAACGGCATGGTAAGTGTCGCGGTAATCCTCCTTAGGTCGGGGTCGTGTATCTAGCAGGCCGACGTAGAAACTTAGGTTTATCACGTAAATGTAAAGTTGTTGTTGTATTCTTGAGCACTTCTCTTGTAAGAAGGGAAATCACGACTGAGCTTCTACCTAAAGCTCCCAGCTGAGCACTAAGCTCCTTACCTTTCTGTAGATCGCTCCCACGTAGAGGTTCAACGCAAATTCCAACCTCTGTCGACGGCCCGGCGTTCCAACCCTAAGCTTGGTACGCCGCCGATTGGACCGGAGGGCACAGTTGCTTGGACGTGGCTTGCAACTTCTGCAGCAAGCAGATCTTCCGAACGCAGTCCGAGAGAATGGCGAGTTCTCCTTCTAGCTGTGTGCCGTGGCAATTCTTTCCGACTACCACTCGGTGTCCTCGCCGAGCCTCCTTGCCCGACACGGGTCCCACGGTACCATCAGCCGCTTCATTCGGAGCGCCTCCGACCTGAGGCGTTCCAGTACGTTTAGGACTCGCGTTCCCGACCGGCGAAGGCGTTCCTTGATCCTTGATATCTCGTAACCGCGCCACGCTGGCACGTTCGCGTTCTTCGCGTCGTCCAATCCGTCCAGCGAGCCCATTCCAGCCTTGCTTGGCTCTCACCCTTGGCCCTCTTTCCTTGTCGACCTGAAGCCCTCAATAGTGGCGAATCAAATGGCTGTAACAGCCGACCATCAGTAGTGAGGCGTTCCAGTAGCAACACCACGTAGAGAACTCCATGAAGACGTCCACAATTAACACCACCAAAGTCACGCCCATCCAACCATGGAGCACTCCTTCCGTACCTTCATACACCATTCGCGGTACGTAGATCAGGATAGACAGGGGCAGCGTCGTCAACAGGTACCCACCGACGACGATGTCACCCACTCTGTCGGCAACGGCAACGGTAGCTTCTTTCGCAGCTCGTGCGTATCTTCCAGTGGCTATCCACAGCAGCCGTGCCGCTTCAGGCAAGAACAGGCACCAGGAGTGATGGAACGCCTCGCACCACTTCAAACAGAGGCGTCCCACGATCCCAAAGCGTTCCTCGTAGTCCCTCAGCACAGCTATCGGAATCAGGAAGGCCAGGGTCAACAGACACGTCGCGAGCTCTGGCGGAGGCAAGGCGAGCGCGTACGCGTACGCGTCGCGGGCCGCCCCTACAAACCGGTCGCCGCACGTGTAGAAGAAGAAGTAGGCTGCTAGCACGTTGTAGCCTAGGCCCGCCAGGAACACCCACGAGACGTTCCGCAAAGGCGTGGTTATCACCCACGTTACGATGCCCACTACAGCACTACCCACGAACTTCAGTTCGGTGCCGTTCTCGACCCACGTTAGAGGAGACGTCACTTCCTCCCAGGTAACCCAATCACCCATGGATCCCGACGATCTTTAAGTGGTAATCCTTATTCCCTGAAAGGTCGACCGTTCATCTTTGGGTCACTTCCCATCAGACCGTTCCTTTCTCGACGCCGCTTCCCACGGTCGCAACCCGCACGCACTCCAAGGTCAGCCATCAAGCTGAAACTCAATTCCAGTAACTTTTCATTCTTCAATCTCCTCCCCGAGGCAACACTCCTCTTCCTCGACACTTCGCTCCTTCGCCATGTCCACCCGGTTCACTTTGGCAGAGCGAAAGAAAGTCCGCCAGTTTCTGGACACAGCTCTGGAACAGGACGAGCTGGGCACGTTCGGTAGCGACGCCCGCGTCCTCAACGAGACGTTCTTCGACGACCTATTGTCGCGTCTCGGCGGCAACCCGCAGTCGTCTGGTCTGGTTCACCTGCAGCAACTGGCTCAAGACGTCCTCAACGGCGACGCGGCGGCTACTTTCCAGGGTCCTGTGGTGATCCTCCCTCCTCTTCCAGGTTCGTCGACTTCCAGCGGTGCTTCGTCGTCGCCCAGGCTTCGCAAGAGTTCTAAGCGCAAGGCGAGCGAAGACTCGGCCACCAAGTCGCCGGCCAAGAAGAAGCGTTCCACTAGCAAGGGCAAGAAGGCGGCCCACGTTCCTGCCGAGGACTTCAGCGACCTCCTCGTGTTGAGCGCTAAGATCCCCGCTCCTGTTCGTAAGGCAATCCTAGCCGTTCTGGCGAAGGCGGCCGAAGCCGGCAAGAAACCGTGGTGCCTAGCGTTCCCTTGGTCGGGCAGAACGCTCTACTACGACTCCAAGAAGTACCGGCACGTGCTATGCGCCCATTGGCGGTTCTGGATGGCGAATCGTCGCGCCTTCTGGGAGTGGGCGTTCCACGCTCCGCTCGAGCCCGGAACGGCTCAATCTAATCGGCGCAAGCTCAAGATGCGCGCCATCCAAGCTCATCTCGCCTTCACCAGCACGTGTATCGAGACCTGGGGTTTCTACGACTTCATGGAGAAGTTGGAGCAGCACCCCGAGATGTTCTGGTTGGGAGGGCAATCCGGTCGCTTTTCTCGTGAGGCGCGTAAGTACGATGGGCCAGTCGCGGACGCCTTAGCCGTTCTTCGCGAGAATGATCGGAAGAGGTACGACGCGACCATCGAGAACGCTTTGGATCCCGCCAAGATAGACGCCTATGGATACCCCAGCGTGCGCGTCTTCTTGGAGTCTACCGAAGCGCTAAACCCGGCAGCGGACAAGAAGAACCGTCTCACGATAGCGGCACTGGCACGCATCCGCAAGGACATCATGTCTAGCGTACGGCTCAAAGACGCCTGGGTCGGAGATCGGTCGGCCGAGCTGTGGAAGTCGATCGTTAACAGCTACACGACCAAGCAGGTCCAAGACCTGATAACGGCTCAGATCATTGAAGGCTCCTACGAGATACCTTGTGTCGGCGCACCGACTCGCGCCGAGATCGAGCTCGACGACAGGTCCGACTTCGAAGCCGGCGACGAGGACGACGAGGACGAGAAGCCATCGTCTCCTGCGGCGGACAAGAAAGCGGCGGCCGACGAGGTTGAAGATCCCGACGATGATGATGAAGAAGAAGAAGAAGAGGTCTCGGGTGAAGACGACGCTGAGGATGACGAAGATTAT
This sequence comes from Phytophthora infestans T30-4, assembly GCF_000142945.1. NCBI lineage: Eukaryota > Oomycota > Peronosporomycetes > Peronosporales > Peronosporaceae > Phytophthora > Phytophthora infestans. Next base: position 464,068 of record NW_003303684.1, on the reverse strand, counting down.
GAAGACGACAAGGAGTCCTCCAGCAAGTAGCGTTACGACGTTCCAGTTTCGCGTCCTTTGTGCCGTTCTTTTTAACACTTAATGTTGCGTTCCTTCTTTGGACTTCGTCTTCATGTTCTCCGCACTTCTCATAGCGTTCTTTCTTGAACTTCGTATTTTTGTTCTCCGAGCTTCTCCCTCCTTCTTTTCACACGCCTTTTTCCAACCGCTCTTCGTTACTCTCAGCGTTCCATCACCAACCCGTTCCACCAGCCAAACACTTTGTCCTCCTTCCGACGCCGTCGAGCCGTTCCACCACTGAACCAGCTTGAAATTATCCAAAAAATGTAAAAAATAAAACACACACCAGAGACCTCGCAGGTCCCTCGCACTCTCCACTTCCTCCCGTGCAGTCCCTGACCCCACTTATCCCAACAGGACTTTCCCTGCTAAAATAGTATCTCCGCGTTGTCTACGTCGGGCTGGCTTCTACCAACCTGGTGTTCCGACGTAATTCCGGCAGACCCCTTTTGCGGCGGTCTGCATCTTCGAAAGCACGAATCAGCGTTCCAAACTCGGGCGTCAAAGCCGCTCGAGACAACCAAAACGTCTCATACGTTGCCGTGAGCACCAAATACTGAACCTCGCGTTTCTCCACTCTTTTGGCTAACACATCCACGATAGGCGATGATACTCCCGAAAAGGCAGTTTCCTCTCCACCCATATTTAAGCGTTCCACAAAGCTGGTCGGAGAAAGGTCTCCTTCTTGCAGCGGACCCGTTCCATCTTCGGAGGTGTTCTCTTCGGCTTCTTCAGGCCTCTCATCCGCGAACGGCCTACCCCAACGACCACGGAATCGTTTCAGGCGATTCACATTCACCGTGACGATCCGGTTGGGGTGCGTGAGGATCGCGACCTTATAGGCGTTCTCCCCGACTTGGCCGACTACTCGGTACGGGCCGTGCCAGGAGAACGCCAGCTTCTTGGTTCGGCGTTCACCGGCGCGCGCTCGGAAGAACTGATACACCCAAACTGCATCTCCTTCCTCATACGACACTTTTACTTGTTTGTCAAGCCGTTGCTCGTGCCGGTCCTTGGCCTTGAGAAGTTGCCTTTCCACGAGGCGACGTGAGTCGCGCAACGAAAGATAGAGTTTCCTCCGATACACAGCGACTTCATTGCTCTTCCAGTCCTTGTCCGTGTTCAAGAACGCCAGGTTAATCGGCAACACTGGGTCGCGCCCATACAAACTGAAGAACGGCGTGTCTCCAAGTCCCTCGTGGTAAGCCGTTCTGTATGCAAAGAGAACCCGTGGCAAGTACACGCCCCAGTCAGTCTGCGTCTCGTTCACGAACATCCTTAACATGCCCATCAGCGTTCCGTTGAATCGTTCCACGAGGCCCTGTGTTTATGGGTAATAGGCAGCGCCATACAACTTCTTGATACCCAGTGTCTGGTATAGTGACTTGGCCAAGTCCGACGTGAAGTTGGTTCCACGATCGCTCAATAGGCGTTCTGGAACGCCATGTCGACTAATTACCCCCTCTATCATTACGTTCACGAAGGAGATAGTATCCAGCGAGGCAACCGCGAAAGCTTCAGCCCATCGCGTAAAGTAGTCCACAAACATTATGATGTATATGTTCCCTCTTGACGTAACGACCAGCGGTCCAACAGCATCCACCACCAACAACGAGAACGGTCCCGATAGCTCTGGGACCGGCATTCGTTGCATTAAGCCAGCCCTCCAAGGTCTATGTCCCTTGCCTCCACTGCAGATAGCACATCCCCGCACGTATTCGACACGTCTTTTCTTCATCCGTGCCAGTAGGCGTGACGTCTCGCCTTGTCCGCTGTCCACGTCTTGCCGAGGCGCGCCGAGAAGATATCGGCGTGACAGTAGTGAAGAACGGTCTCGATGAACGGCAACGGCACGACAGGAACGCTTATCGTTCGGGCCGGCCCAGCACGTGCTCCCAGATGAACAAGTCGCATCAGGACCCCGTTCCTGATTAGGTAGTGGGGCGACATCTTCAACATGGTCACCCTCAGTTGGGGATCGAGAGCTAAAGCTTCGTCCCTCAGGAACGCCTTCGAGGCACACATCCAAGGCTCCTTCTCTTGCTCCTGTACGAATTTATCGGGATCTTACCCGAACGCATCCACCGGGGACTGATCAACCCGTGGGACACGTCCTTGCAGGTCTTCTTCCTGTTCATCCTGAGTAAGGGGTCCGGTACTTCGGGGTTCGTTATTGTTGGTTGGGCGTCCACGAGAGGGGGTCCATCATTCTCGGGAACGCCCGTTTCAGGGGTCTCCCCGACTGAGGTTGGAACACGGGGGGCGTTCCAACTCAGCGCTCCTTCGCCCATAGTGTCCGTTCCAGAAGGCTGAGGCGCGACGTCTCCAGCTCCCTCGCTTGCGGGGTCGCCGTCATCCTCGTTGAGCAAGTCAGCCATCCGTATTGCGCCTAAAATTTGAGAGTCAGGTCGATGATACAGCCGTGACAAGCCGTCTGCGTGTCCCATTTAAGTTCCCGGCTTGTGGTAGATCTTGAACCACAGCTGCGATAACTCCATCGCCCAGCGAGCCAACTTGGCATTGGTGGTCCTAGTAGTTTCTCTAAAAATCCACGTTAGAGCCTGATGATCAGTGTAGAGGTCGAATTCCGCACGACTGAGGTAGCTTCGAAACTTCCGCGTTGCCCAGACAATCCCCCCAGCACTCAATCTCAGTAGTTCCGCTCGTTTTGTAAATCCAGTTTCGTTGGGACCCCACCAACATCTTGCTCGCAGATGCTATGGCCCTGTCACGCTTGTCAACCTCCTGCATTAGGCACGCCCCTACGGCCAGATGAGACGAGTCCACGAACAGCTTAATGCGCGCCTTGAAATTGGGGTACACCAATATGGGAGGCTTCACTAGCGCTCGCTGAAGCTGGCGGAACGCCACTTCACAGTCGTCGTTCCACTGGAACGGCACGGCCTTCTGTTTCAGGCGCTTTAAAGGCGCCGCAATAGTCGCGAAGCCTGGTATGTAACGCCTAAAGTAGCTGGTCAGCCCTAGGAACGCCCTCACCGCATGAAGGTCATGAGGTCTTTCGATGTTCATCACTGCCTTTGCCTTTTCAGGGTTCGGCATGATACCCGTAGGCGTGACAATATGGCCTACGAACGCCATTTGGTCACGCCCCCAATGGCACTTCTTCATCTTTAGCTTGAGCCCTGCACCTCGAAAGCGTTCTAGTACCTTACGCACGCGAATCAGATGAGTCGGGAAGTCGTCGCTGAATACCACGCAGTCATCAAGGTACACGAGGCAAGTTCTCCACTTAAGGTCGACGAGAACGTTCTCCATCAGGCGTTCGAGTGCCGGGACGGCGTTGCACAAGCCGAACGGCATCACTAGCCATTCATAGAGCCCAAACTTGCTTGTAACGACCGTCTTTTCAACACTGCCTGGGTCCATGGGAACGCTCCAATACCCAGAGGCGATGTCCATCGTAGAGAAAAGAGAGGCGTTCCTGAGAACGTCCAGAAAGTCATCAATCAACGGCATCGGATAACTGTCCTTCACAGTGACAGCATTCAGCTTTCGATAGTCGATACAAAATCGAATCCTTCCGTCAGGCTTCCTGATCATCAAGACGGGACTAGCCCAAGGGCTTGTCGACGGCCGGATGAGGTTAAGGTCCAAGTATTCCTGGATTTTCGATTCCATGACGTCACCTTCGGCTTTAGAGGCCAGATACGGCGGCTGTTTGATCGGCGCATGCGTTCCTGTGTCGATGCTGAGCTTGAGGAGTTCCGTTCTTCCAGGGTTTTTTTAAGGTCTCCACAAACAAGTCCCGCAGGTCTCTTAGCATGTCAGCGAATAGCCTTCGTTGCTCGGCACCCATCGAGGATTCTTCAAAGTCCACCTTAAAAATCATCCTCATCGTCGTTCTTCATCGCTACGATCATTTCTTCCTCAGGCGTTCCAACTTCGGCGACCTCACTGTCGTTACTAGCACTCAATACAGCGCTGACGTTCTCAGCCACTCCACTTTCAGAGGGAACGCGAGTTACGAACGCCGTTTTTGGGACGATCGTCACGGCAGCGACGTAAGCTCCGGGTAGTATTTCCACTTCTTCGGCGGAGGCGCTGCAGACTTCCACTAAGTCCGTTCCTTCTGTTACAACGCAGAGCGTCCTCGCTACTCTCAGTGACTCGTCCGTTCCCGGAACGCTTTCCACCAACACTACCGACTTGTCCTTCACCCTTCCTTGAACTCTTGACCTTACCAGCGCCTGACACCCCGGCTCCAGGAGCACTCTGGCCGACACTGTAGCTGCGTACGTCTCTTCCACCCTCGTTTCACCCAAAGGGATGGTGTCTCCGGTCCCCTTTAGTGTCAACCTTTGCTCTTCCAGGTCAACCACGGCGCGGAACGCCTTCGGCGAGTCCGTGCCGAGGATGGCGTCCACGAACAGATTGTCGACCACCACGAACGGGAGCGTTCTTTCAAGCGTTCCAAGTGTCACAGGTAGGTCAACAACTCCGCGGACTCGAATCGCGTGTCCTGAAACGCTGTCCAAACTTCCAGTATAAGGTCTCAGAGTCTCCGACGCTCGTCCTAGTCTCTTTAACACGCGCTTGTTTACCAGGCTGGCGATCGCACCCGTGTCGACCAGCATTTCGGACGGACAACAGTCGATGAAGCCGTCTGATAGGGCCTGCACTCCTCCCACACTACAGATGACGCGCTTGCCCGTCGAGACGACGTCTCCATCGTCGTATGTAGCTTCCTCGCTGTTTACTTCGCAGAGCCCCGGTCCTTTTAGCGCTTTCGGCGCTATTCTCGTGTTCGCACGATACACTTCGGGGTTCTGTTCTTCTAGTCTGAGCTCCTCCTTGCTGATTGGCAAACTGAACTCCACTTCTTCCGTGGATTTGCCCCATCTGTCTCAGTATCCAGTCCCACTATTTCGGGTTTTCTCTTTCTCCTGTCCCACAACTTGTCGCGAATGGTCGGGGCCTCAGTCTCAAAATAGCTTCGAGTCCAAGTCACCGCACGATTGAGGAACGCCTCCGTAGGCGTTCCACCTACTCCGAGGAGGTACTCGCGCAGAATATCCTCACCTAAAAAGTCTTTGCCTTCCTTGTCACGCAACGGGGGAGCCTCTCCGGCCGCACCGGCTTGCTCCACCCCTTCAGGATCCTCTGGCTCGCGCTCCGTCAGAGCGTTCCTTTCTTGTTTCAGCGGCTCGTACACACGACTCCTAATTTTGGAACGCCACCTGAATGGAAGCGCTCCGACCTTCTCGTCGGCAGCCTTGGTGTTTGGAGCGGCAGGAGCGTCGAGCTCGACATATACGCTCTGCTCAAAGTCGCGCTCCCCATCTTCTTCAGCTACTTCTTGTGATTCCGTGTCAGCGTTCCTCTTATCGGAAATCACACCTACTACAGACGACAGCCGTTTCTTTTGCTCACTAGCGTCCTTAAAGCCTCGATTCGCCGGATTTGCCCCCGTAGAAGCCTCCAGCTTCCGGTCATACCAATCCAACCAATACTCCGGCGTTCTTAGCTCTCCTGACGAGACTTTTCGTGTGCGTTCCAGCACTTCCTCTGAGATCCCTAGTACCGCACTCATTCCGATAGAGTCGGCGTTCCTTGTTCCTCGGCGTTCCTTCTTGCTCGCAGCAGAACGCCCTGCTCATCCTCGGGGTACAATCGCTCCTCAAGTTCCTTCTCGTACTCCTCGGGCTCATCCTTTGCTCTGTGACCTTCACCATGCTCGAGCATATTCAGCTCTTCATCGGTGAACAGGCGGTCGTAGCGTCCTGTAGAATCCTCCCCCCTTGGTACTTTCGGTCTCTTGAGTGGTAGTCGCACTAACAACCCCTATTACCACCGAAACTTGGTTCGCTCTTGCATTCGCGGCATCTTCAGTCGTCGTTCCAAGGCATTTTTGTTGATCCCAGACGTCGCACTGAAGCGATCCGTTGCTCCAGTCTCTTCTTCTCCCTCTTGTTTGGAACGCTCTGTCGTTCCATCTCCTCGTTCTCGCGTTGCGGCCAAGCGTTCCGCTGCTTTTTCCGCGTTTTCCTCGCTTCCCTACAAAGAGCCGTTCGTTCCCCATTCTTGCTGAAAGCTGGTCCGTTCCGTTGGACTACTCTCTATTCCAGTTCCCAGTTTAGATCCCACCCGTTCCGTTGGGATGCTCGCTTCGTTCATTTCCAGTTTGGAGCCCACCCGTTCCGTTGGGATGCTCACTTCACTCTTGCCCAGTTTGGAGCCCACCCGTTCCGTTGGGATGCTCGCTTCGTTCATTTCCAGTTTGGAGCCCACCCGTTCCGTTGGGATGCTCACTTGGTTTTTTTTCAGTATGGAGCACACCCGTTCCGTTGGGATGCTCACTTCGTTCTTGCCCAGTATGGAGCCCATCCGTTCCGTTGGGTTGCTCGCTTCGTTCGTTTCTCGTTCCACAGTTTCAGTCTTCGCACTTGAGGCTGGTACGCCTCGAGTGCTTTTCACATCCGCCACACTTTCCTCAAGAGTCTTCTCGGATCCACTAGTAGTTAGTCTAGGTGGACCTTCACCTCTCGGCGTGTCGCCCTTCAGGCAAGAGGAAGGAGCGACACTTCCTTCCCCTCCCTCCTGCCCCCTTCATTGTTGAGGCGTTCCGGATGCCGCGGTGGCGTTCCCAGCGGTCGCGTTCTGCGTCAGGCTACGCAGCCGGTCCAGGTTAGGGCACTTTGCCGAGTGGTTCTTCTCACCGCAGAGAAAACATTCCATACGACGGCGTTCTCCGTTCCGATAGGATCCTTCGGGTCTTGTCCAGATACACTCCATAGAAAAGTGACCCAGCTCGTTGCACCTGTTGCATCGCCCTTGTCCTCGCGGGCAGGTTTCGCGACCACATATCATTCGTCCACAGCGACCACATACAACTTCTCCTTCTGTCGTACGGGTGTCAGGGCCGAGTCTGATCCTCAGCGGGCCTAAGTTCGACGGGGCGTTCCCAAGAGTCGACGCGTTCGGAGGCGACGAGGTGTTCCCAACCAGAGTCGGAACGCCTTGAGCAGGGGGAACCGGAGGCACCACTGCACCGATGTATCCTTGCTGCGCTCCCGCTCCTTGAAGCTGTTTCTGCATGGACTGGTTCATCAGCTGTAGCTGCTGTAGCATCTGCGACTGCGTCGTACTCGCGTTGTTAGTGCGGGTCACAGGCGTTTTATCGTCCACAAACTCGTCCTCCTCCTCGACTGGCATGTGCAGATTCTTGTAAATCAGCAGGTCACAGGCCTCTCGGATCGTCGCAACCATGTTGCCGTTCAACACCGCCTTCATTTGCTTGTTCAGCAGGCCGTCCAGGAAAAACTCGTATCTCATACGAGGCTCATGGTAGTGCAGGGCCTCGCACATGGTCGAGATGCGATCACCCCATTCTTCAGCCGACTCACCACGGCTTCGCTTGCCGTTCTTGAGGCGGTTCCGGCGTTTGGCAGATGAATCGGTTGTGAAACTTCGCTCGGAGGGTCTCAAAACGGTCGATCCTCGCGTTATACCACAATCGGTTGTGAAACTTCGCTCGGAGGGTCTCAAAACTGTCGATCCTCGCGTTATACCACCACTCCTGACCCACCTTATCTCTGAGGCACTGCTCGAACGCCGTCAATCTCATTTGGCTGTCCATCCCGTAGGTACACCTCTCAAAGGAACGCCAGAAAGCTGCCGCTCTCTCGTTCGTAGCCGTTTCCGAGTAGAAAGGAAAGATCACCTTCACGGCGTTCCTCAGCTCATTCGGGATACCCACGTAAGGAACGGCTCGTCGAGGGTAATCCGAGCGTTCAGGAACGCCCTCGCGTCGATACTCAGCACCTCGATATCCGGCGCTTCCTTCAAGGTTTTGGTTCCTCAGATATGACGGTGGGGCTCCTCCAGTCGCTAGAGGGATCCCTAGTGAAGACAGATTCGGATACACCTGGGCTGGAGCTACGGAAGCTGCGGGCCAAGCGGGTAGCGTTCCATTCTGGTTCCACCTGGTATTAGGCTGGGTCATCGACTCGTACTGAGAATAGAGCGCTCCCGTCCTAGGCGCTCCGCCTATCATCCCGTTCCTGTAAGGACTAATCGCTTTCGAAGGTATGCCCCGGTACGCGGGAACCGGTCCCAGAGGCATCCCCACAGACATCGAAGTCTTCGCAGGTGTCGGGGCTCGAGGGACCGGAGGTCTCGGGTACTCGATTCGATACGTGCTCGAAGGTCGTTCCAACCCCGTACGCTCCAGTCTGGCCGACCGAGGAGTGTAGCGTGATCTAGTCCCGTCGTCCGTGAGCGTGGCGTTCCTGCACTAGACTCACGAGACAACGTCAGTTTCCGGAGTACTCGCTCGACCGACTCTTCCATCAGCGCTTGCAACCTCGAGTCATTGGAAGGCGTTCCAGACCGGACGGACGCTGCTATTGAGCGAGCCGGGGTCGACACTGATTTGGCAGGTGTCGATGCTGACTTCGCGGGTGTGGTCATGGACCTCACCGAGGCAGTCGTTGATCGGGCAGGCGTCGCCACTGACCGGGCAGGCGTTCCTCCTGATCGGGCTGGCGTAGACATCGACCTCGCAGGCGTACTCACCGATCGAGCGGGCGTACCCGCTCGGTCATCAGGTCTGTTCGACCGGTACGTAGTCGTTTCCGGGGTCGTCCTTCCACTTGCGAGTCTTGCTTCCGTGCTCGCGTTCGTCGGGGTGGTTGCCTCCTTGGCGCTTCCAGCATCCCTGAGGGGTGTCAGCGAGGGGCGTGACGGGTCGAAGGAGAACGCCACTTCTCGGGGCGTTCACGACATGAATGCTCTCAGCTTCTCACTCTTTCCTGGCCTCCGAGCCAGCATCTCCAAGATGACATCCAGCCGCTCCTGCTCCTCGCGCGTCTCGGGTTCAGACAGGGCCTTCTTAATTATCCCCAGCAGCTTGTCTCTCTCAGCGTCGTTTCGTTCTTCCGACTCGGCAGACCGAGGTGTCCCGATGACCACAGGAACGGCTCCACTCCCTCTGACGCGGGCCTCTTCTCGCTCGCCACCTCCGGCGGTACCAGACGCTCGCTTGTCCTCCTCGTAGGTCTCGACTTGGAACAGTGACTCTGGCAGAAGTGGAGACGACCATCCCCCACCTTCTTCCCTTGTCTCACCGCCGTGTCCCTCACCGGACCAACCTTGGGCGCTCATGGCGTTCCCACTTCCTTTTTCCTCCCTCTTCAGCGTTCCGTTGCCAAAGGGGCGGCTCACTCCGCGTTTACGCTCCTACGATTCTTCGGCGTGAAGATACCCTGCTTCTCCACCAAATTGTCGCGGTAATCCTCCTTAGGTCGGGGTCGTGTATCTAGCGCGTCGACGTAGGAGCTTAGGTTTATCACGTAAATGTGAAGTTGTTGTTGTATTCTTGAGCACTTCTCTTGTAAGAAGGGAAATCACGACTGAGCTTCTACCTAAAGCTCCCAGCTGAGCACATAGCTCCTTACCTTTCTGTAAATCGCTCCCACGTAGAGGTCCAACGCAAATTCCCACCTCTGTCGACGGCCCGGTGTTCCACTCTAAGCTTGGAACGCCGCCGATTGGACCGGAGGGCACAGTTGCTTGGACGTGGCTTGCGACTTCTGCAGCAAGCAGATCTTCCGAACGCAGTCCGAGAGAATGGCGAGTCTTCCTTCTAGCTGTGTACCGTTACATAAGTTTAAATGTGAAGGTCCGTTAAACTACATGTGCATACATATGCAAGGCGAAAAAGATCGCCAAAAACGCGCCAATTTCAAATGTTGAGATGTACTGGATTTTTTCTTAGTACTCCCGGTGGAATCATTCTTAGCTCAATACCTTTGCACATCTCGTCCTTGTCGTGCTGACAGGGTGGTATTATTCTTTGTGGTAGTTTATACGTTCATGACCCGTTCGCTATTTACGCAGAATACTGTAGTGATAGCCAACAATTGTATCAGGACTATTAGAAAAAATATTTTCATTCGGGTTTACTTGATGCTGGGGGCTCAGTCTTTTGTATAAGTAATTACACGGGTTGCTTATAATTATTTCGTGCCTGGTAATCTAAATTATACCCAGATTTATGAAATTAAGGGCGTGGTCGCGTGCCCTCTCCACCTGGAGCTGGAGATGGATAATGTCTCCAGGTGAGGTCGCGTTGTTCTCCACCTCTAGATGGAGGACCGCTCATTTGAATCCTAGACCAGCCAATCAAATCTCATCTTTGTTCAGTTTCGAATTTGCCAAGCACCAGCATGAGTCGTCGTCGTTCTGGCCCTCCTGTCCTGCAGCGATCGCTGCAACAGCATGAGCCGCTCAGTGAGACTCCTGCCACGCTATCTCCGGTTCGGCAGACATCATCAGCTTTAAATGAATCCACGGGCGTTTTGTGGACACCCAGCAGCCTGCCGTTGACTACGCAGATAGCGCCGACTCAGCCCTCAGGCAATCTCGAGCCTAGCTACTCGTGGAGTCCTTTGAAACAGCATAACCGTATCTCAAGTGTGTATGGTAGTGTAGTGCGAAACCCGTCGATACAATCGACACACGTGCAGCTGCCAGAATCTACAGCAGGGGCTAGTGAAGAGCCGTTCTCGTGGACTGTACGTGCAGCTGAGGTGCTTCTAAAAGTGCGCTTCCGAACTATGAAGCACCGATTTCAAGGCACAAAAAATTCGTCGCAGCTCAAGGCTGCGTGGATCATGCTGGCCGCAGAAGTATCTAAACTTGGGGGGGGGTAAACCCGAAGCAGTGTAAATTGAAGGTAATTCACATCGATGTGCTGACTAACTATACTTCACTCCGTGTACTTAAGCTAACTTGGTATTGCTCGTTGTACTTTGCAAAGATTAAATACATGCAGAGCAGTATACTGAGTATAGTGTTGCTCAGCGCGACACTGGCAACAGGACGGAGATCCCATTACGATAACCTCCCTGCTATGACACCATGTGCGACGTGTGGAGAAATATGACGGGCATGCAAAGCGAGGCATTCTTTTCTAGTGACGCCGGACTAGCAACGGACAGGCGGCATCACTGCTCATATGATAATGGGAGCGATGCAGAGATTTCTGAAATGCAGGAAATGACAGTTGTGGTTCCGATGGACAAGAAGAAGGCGAGGAAAGTGAACAGCATGACCGTAGGGAAGCATCATCAAGCGATCGACGTCAAGGCTGGCGAGCCGCACGGCCTCAAAAACGCCACAAAACGTTGACACTAGCAGAGGGTATGCTTGCCGTCCACGACGGCATGAAGGAAATTGCAGAAGCCTTCACAGCTTCAAGGTCAACTGCCGCAACGCCTGTTGCAGACTCAAACCAAGCTATCTTGCAAATCGTTGCACGATCTGACTCAGAGCGTTCAAACCCAAACAAACATGCTTGTTCAATTGGTTCGTCTGGTCAGTGAGAAGAGTGCGAACTAAGAGCAGCAAATCCCGAGCAACAATTCATCTCCTGAAAACTAACTGCGTTTAGCAAATTATACTTGCGATTCCATCACGTTTTTGCTTTCCAATTTTACGAAGCATGGTAGCACTCGCGGAGTGGTCGTCAATTTCACTCGCTTCATATTCAGTGCTCTCAACATAAGGTGTAATTCGTGTGGTGTCCCGTAATACTAGCATCCAATTGTGAAGAACAATAGTTGCCATAACCACTCGCTTCGTCTTCATGATGGTCTTCTCATCCATCACAGTCTGCAAGACACGGAAACGTTCATTCCAAAGCCCAAATGTACACTCAACAGCCATTCGTGTGCTCGAGTGGAGAAAATTATAGCGACGCTGCAAAGCATTTAGCTCCCCACCTTCCTCGTGTTCCGCATATGGAACCATCAGATGAGGGAGCAGCGCGTAGCCAGAGTCACCAATAAAGTGAGTGCCAGCAGGTATTATTGAAGTTGCACGTCGCCCAATAATACTGTGTTTCCACGACTTACTATCAGACCATGAGCCTGGTCGAATCTCCACGCTCATGAACATGCTGGTAGCTGTCACTATTGCTTGAATGTTTAAAGCAGGATACAAAAAAACCATCGTAGTCTTCCGGGCGATCAATAGCTAGCAGCGATCCGTCGACTGCACCAACAACACCAGGGTATCCGCGCCGTGCTGCAAAACCTGCTTGGAGATCCTCCCAACCTTGATGATACCGAGGAAATGACACTGCATCACAAGCCGATAAATATAGCACACGACACACCTCATCTACGATATCCATTACGTAGCTCTTGTTCATGCCCATTGCTGCAGATACTTCTCGGTAATCACCAGGCGATGCAAAGAAATAGAGAGCCGTGGCAACTTTCTTCTCGTAGGAGTGTTGCTTTGCTACGCAACCTGCGAACAAGACACCCCGCAGCCTCAGTTGCTCTGCTATAGCCAGGAAAGACGCCCTTGAACACCGAAGATTCGTAGAAAACCATTCTTCACAGGCTGCATCTTCCAGCATAGCTTCGAAGTGCAGAACAGTGACTGTGCGTCTCTGCTGGTGCTCACTACCTTCACGACTGCAAGTAGCCAAGGCGGCTACGGTCGCAACGAGTCCTGAGAGAAGAAGAAGGGCTTCTTCGCTGTCCATGCTGCACTGACTAAGTTCTCCAGCTCTCTCCACCTATTTTATGTGGAGAAGATCCTCTCCTGTTGTCTTGTCGAGAGGGAGTTTAATTGGCCAATCAGATCACTTGAAAAATTCTCCAGGTGGGGCATTCTCCAGGTGGAGAGGGCACGCGACCACGCCCTTATAAACTTGATTTAGGCATTTAGGCTCTTTTTTGGAAGAATTATCCCGCCGAAGCGTAGCGGGGGCGGACAGGCATAAACTAAACGCCACGTAGCGGTACTGTATTTAATAACCGAAGTAACGGTTGCTAGAAATAACTTGGGTAAAAAAATAGTGATGGCTGTAATCACTACAGTGCCTACGGTAATTAGTCTGTGTGAATAAATAGTCACAGTTCGAAATTAGTCACACCGTTCGAATGTGAGACTAATTACCGTGAGCAAGAAAATGTCGTGTTCAAAATTAGTCTGAGTTCATAATTAGTATCACCTTATTTTGGGCATTCGAATTGGCGCAGTGGAAAAGACTGGCCCGGTTTACACTCCTGGCGTGAGTTCGAGTCCCTCCGCAGCAACGGACGGTGCTCGCGTTTTACTGGTGATGCAATAACAGGTCATTTAATAAAAGTGGGTTTCCCACTTACCCTCAACGCGGCACACTACGAAGCAGCGGGTTATGTTTTTTAAGGATATGAATTATACTTTTAATAGAATAATAGCTATGCAGTTTCCTTAAGCTTATTTGAAGAGTATTTGATATTTTATAATTGGAAATGTTATTTTTATGTGACTGCGTCTCTTGGAGGCTAATGTGGTCTATTCTCATTCCAGAAATTCTTCCAACACACCAACGCCTTTTGGAGGCTAATGTGGTCTATTCTCATTCCAGAAATTCTTCCAACACACCAACGCCTCTTCTCCCTCTAAGAACTGTCTTTTAATGAGCTCCAACTCAGCTCAACTTTCCCCGTGTGGTGGCTGTGGTGACCTCGTTGGTCCTATTCACGTCTGCCCAATCTGCTCTGTTCATATGCACCCATTTTGTGGGAAGCCTGTCGGACAAGAGGGCTTTGGACAGCATGTTCTCTGTCCAGACTGTGATTCAGGCAAACCTCAAGCTATATCAGCTCCTCCTATCATAAAAGCTTTCGCGCTACATGGAGCAAAAGATTCGATCTCTTCGAAGGATGATGCCAACGATGACGACTCAGAAGAGAGCTCTGAAGACGACATAATCTCTATTTCCAATGTGGTCGTGACTGAGTTGCCAACGTCAACATCATCTCGAGCGTCACAACAGGTTACCACCATCCAGCATCGCCGTCGTGTCATCTCCTGGATGGAAGAATATGAAAAAGCAAAGGGAGCGAAGAACATGTTCGCGAGAGCTGTAGATCAATTTCCTGATATTTTTAACTCGTCTACTCGCAATGCTAACCTTAGCAAAGCGATGGCCTGGTGGAAGAATCGAGAGCAACTTCAAGCGCCACTTCGGGGTTCTGTGTCACTGTCGAGTTTACGATCAGATAGAAGAAAGCGAGTGAACTCTAAGGCTTTGTCCGGCCGAGGTCGTCCTCGGAGCAAGTGGGTGCTCTGGATATATCCTTTGTTGCTAAGCGAGTTTGATCGATTACGTAAATTGGGGTTGAAGTTCGACGCATCCTTGCTACGTCAAGTAGCTAAGCGTATCCTCCAGGATCCTCAAGCTCCAAAGGCTGATGAGAACGGGGCTGAGCTGTTAACAAAGATCACTTCACGCTGGGTGCAAACCTTTATGGAGAACAACAACATTGCAGCGGGGCTGCCGTAGCTTTAGCGTCAGAGGAAGACGTTCGACTCAAAGAGTCACTAATACTAAGTTCCTTATCCAAAGGACACTTACAGCCCAAGACCAGGGCTCAAAGTTAATACCTTAACTTTTATGCTTCAAAACCAGAAGTGTTTTATTTACTATTATTGCGGCCAAGCCGCCTAGGGGTAAATGTATCTCTTTAACTATCTAGCATAGTTAAACCTAATCAAATGCATAACGTGTGGCTTTCAGCCAACGTACTGAGAGACCTTGTTAACTCTCCAACTTATGTACTGAGAGTTTGTTAGCTCTCCGGGTACTTCGTACCCCTGTGTGCTCCACACCATGTAACCCCGTTACACTCTCCCCCACTAAGATGAGAACATTCCGTTCTCGAAACTCTCCTCAGCGAGGTCACGTCTTGTTAAGACGGCGGAGGTTACTACACCTCACACCAGCGTTGTACAGCTCCGTGAGCTCACAAACGCCTACGCATCGTTGATGCCCAACTTCTCGTCGTCGGCCCACGGCCCAATGCTCCAAGCGCAGCGCGCATCTTGCTCTCAAGCGGTCTCAGACCTACGCTCGCGCTCCGCGCCTACTCCAAGAGCTGCAAACCGCTAAGAGCAATGCTCTTGACTCATTCGAGTCGTCGACAACAGCTCAGCGGTTGAACACTCGCTTCACAAGCGATAGGTCCGTGGTTCAAACCCACTAGGGCACAGCCCTCTCGTTCCATGAACGATTGTTCACGCTTGGACAAGCTTAAGGGCAACACCCTTTTAGCTCAATGGTTGAGCGCTGGCTTTGAGAGCCACAGGTCGGTGGTTCGAGCCCACCAGGGCACAGCCCTGTCGTTCCATGAACGATTGTTCACGCTTGGACAAGCTTAAGGGCAACGCTCTTTCAGCTCAGTGTTCGAGCGCTGGCTTTGAAAGCCACAGGTCGGTGTTCAATCCACCCGGGCGCAGCCCTCTCATACCATGAGTAGTCCGTTCTCGGACTGACGTACGGGCATCGCCCTTGTAGCTCAATGGTAGAGCTCCGGCCTGTCAAGCCAAAGGCCAGTGGTTCGATCCCCGTGCGGGACACCACTTTCGCTGTTACAGCGCATCCACATTTGGATCATGCTCATCGAGCAAGTTGTTTCAAAACAACTATGCGTCTATCGAGACGCTTGTGCCTGAACCTTGTTCAGCACAACACGAAGCACCTGCTTCCTTCGGGACCATGTCCCTAACACTACGAGGTCTCTCCACCTCCTGCTCCCGCTGCGAGCACCGCTCATACGTACGAGCTGGCTGCTGCAGCCACTGGTCAGAGCCTGAGCTCAACTACTGACCTCATCGCTCCCCACTCTAGTGGGAGGCGCCCAGCGCCTGGCGACGCTGTCGCACGCCATGGTGGCGCTTCGGCACATGATGTGCCCGGTCGTAAGCGTCAACGACGTCAGGGCAATCTTGCCGGAGGATAACCTCAAACTCCCATGAGTTCTGTGAGTGAGGGTAACCCCTCCACTTCACTAAGTACTGGGTACGACCCTGGCGTCTACGCCACGCCACAAGGCGTTCCACGTGAAAGTGGAGCTCACCATGCTCATCGAGCAGAGCAGGAGGAGGCCTTGCCTCAGCTGGGCTCTCGCGGGGAGAGTCAGCACTTGCCGGAACGGCGTCTGCGTCCATACGACGCCGGCGTCCACGACGCGAACGTTCACCGCCCATCGGTCGATCTCGAAGAGATGATCCACCTTGTGGATAGGTTAGAGCCACCACTGTTGACTCACAACCAGGTCTCGGACCTTGAGCGTCCAGCTGCTCGGCTGAACGTTCAGCTTGCCTTGCTCCTGCATCTCGAGCACTTCGCTCCGCGACCTGTGGCTCTGCCACATGCTGTTGATCAGCCATCTGTGGATCCACCACTTGCTGTCGTTCAGCCTCCCGTGGCTCTACCACCTGCTGCCCTGCAGCTGTCCGTGGCCCAGCCACCGTTGGTGCCAACGCTCCGCGCTCACCTGAGCAGGGTCTTGGTATGGCTTAAGCAAGCCGACATAGAAGACCGGATGCGTGCGCATCTTCTTCGGAAGGGTGAGCGTATACGCTAGGCCTTCCTGGGCACGACCTTGAACGGTCCTATGAACGAGATCTTTACTTCGTCTTGAAGACTGCAGACACTGCATGAGTAGGTAGGTTTTTAGCGTTTAATATAACTTGGTCACCGACCTCAAACTCTCAACATTGCTTTCTGCCTTGGCATCTGCATGTTCCTTCTGCGTGTCTTGGCTTTCAGCCATAGCGTCGCGTACTCGACGCATTACGCTCAGTCTCAAAGAGACAAAGTCATCGACTTGCTTGCGAACCGCAACAGAGCTGACATCAGCTAGCCGCTCGGCTATCCCTCCCCCACCAAGCCCTGAGCCACTGCGTGGCGGCGTCAGTGGGACGCGAGGGTTAACCAAGCCGTTCACATAGAACGGAGTGTAGCCTGTCGAGGCGTGCACTGCATTATTTAATGCGAACTCAACGAGTGGGAGCATCTGGCTCCAGCGTTTTGGCGCCTCAGCGCATACGCTTCGGAGGGTATCCTCCACAACGCGATTCACGCGTTCGGTTTGACCATCGGTCTGCGGATGGTCCGCCGTGGACATGTCCAAACGAGTGCCGAGCACTCTGAAGAGGGACGTCCAGAACTTCGCGGTGAAGCGCGGATCTCGATCCGAGACAATTGCCTCAGGCAAGCCATGTTGGCGAAAGACTCGGTCTAAAAACAGCAAAGCTGTACCTTCACCATCAATGGTGTCCGGCACTGCCGCTAAATGAGCCATCTTGCTCAATCGGTCTACAAAGACCACTATACCTGTGTTTCCCGCCTTATCCTTGGGAAGGTCAAACACAAAGTCCATACTCATGGACTGCCAGCATCCCTTGGGGACAGGCAAACTCGCCAATGGCGCTGCCGTGCTCGGCGCGGACTTTGTCCGTTGACACATCTCACACGTGCGTACATAGGTGCCGACCCACTTATACATCTTGGGCCACCAGTACATCGAGCTCACCGAGCCATAGGTCTTCTCCCGACCTAAGTGCCCGCCCACGGGCGTATCATGAACCTCATAGAGGATTCGATACTTTAGATCCTCATCATGAGGAACGACTACACGAGGGTTATCCTCAGCGTCGGTGCTGTAGTACAGCAGGCCGCCATCGAGTGAGTATCGATGCAGCCTCGCGCGTAAGCGCCCAGACAATTCTTTGTCAGAGTCTTTAAACTCTTCGCTCCCAAGAGCCCGTAGCAGCGCTACGCACATGTCGTCTTGTGCATACGCTCCGCGTATCAAGTCAGGCACTGACGACGTCACTGTCGTGACATGAGCTAACTCGTAGTCCGGCCTGCGCGAGAGCGCATCGGCCACTACATTAAGCCGCCCCGGCTTGTACTTCACCTCGAAGTTATACTCGGCAAAGAAGGAAAGCCATCTTGCCATTCTCTGAGAGAGATGAGGCGACTGTGTCGCAGTGCGTAGCGACGCATGATCAGTAAAGATCACAAAAGGCTTAGAGCCTAGCAGGTGTACCCTGAATTTGACTAGAGCATACTTCATTGCAAGTAGCTCTTTGTCATGAACTGGATAGTTCTTCTCTGCAGCTTTGAGCTGGCGAGACTCAAACGCAATCACGCGCTCACGCCCTTCGGCGTCTGCTTGTAGTAAAGCACAACCGATTGCAAAATCGGAGGCGTCACAGACGACGCTAAACGGACTATCCGGGTCCGGTAGCGCAAGGATCGGAGCCTGGAGAAGGCTCTCCTTCACAGCCTCAAAGGCTCCGTCGTGCTCGACGTTCCAGCACCATGGTGCGTCCTTCTTAAGGAGATCTGATAATGGCCGAGCCATCTCCGCGTAGTTCGCACTGTACTTGTGCAAGTAATTGGCTAAGCCTAGCCACTTGCGTAAGTCTTTTTGGTTCTTGGGAACCGGCCAGTCCACGATGGCCTTGACTTTGGCAGGATCTGCCCGTAAGCCACGCTTCCCAATGAAGCACCCGAGGAAAGGTATCTCCTCCGCGCCAAAGACGCACTTGTCCAAGTTGGCATACAACTTATTAGTGCGCATGCACTCGAGCACCGCTCGCAAGTGGTCATTGTGGTTATCCACGTCTGACTTTCCGTGCTCGGCACGACTATGGACGAATATATCGTCAAAGTACGTTTGAGCGTACGCCCGGTGGGGCCTAAACAGCTGCGTCACAAGACGATTGAACGTTGCTGGTGCGTTCGACAGCCCCTGGGGCATCACCAGCCACTCCCAGAGCATACCGCTCGGAGTACTCACCGCTGTCAGCGGAATGTCGCTCGCTCTCATGAGCAATTGGTAGTAGCCATCGACCAAGTCGAGCGCGCTGTACAGTGTACAGCCTACCATGTTGTTCTGCAGAACATCCTTGCGAGGAATCGGCGTTTGCGCCGGGATAGTGGCTTGCTAAAAGCATGAACAATGCGCCACTTGCCGTTCGGCTTTCTGACACAGAACGTGGGTGTCGAGTGCGGAGACTTACTCTCACGCACCATCCCTGCCTCGTGCTTCGCACGGAAGAATGCGTCAATGACGTCACACTGCTCTCTCGGCAAAGGCCATTGCCTTGTTACGCAGTATTTGGTTCCAGGAACCAGGTCAATCTCATGACACACGCCTCGATCCGGAGGCAGGCCCGTCGGTGGGTCTTTTGAGACAACGTCTCCATACTCCTTCACCACCGGGTAGAAGGGATCCGAAGGATCTTTGAGGATCGCCGATCCACTTCTTGCGCTCAGCGCCTTCTTGGTGTCCTCTAGGACCGCGTCGTCCACGACGGATGAGGAGTTCAACTCCTCCTCAGGTCCCAGCAAGACCACCTCGGCTAGCTCGCCTGCCTTTAAGGCTTCGCCGAACTCGGCAATGGACATCTCGTCCAGCTCTAGCAGAGCATCTGCAGCGGGCAGAGTATCAAGGCTGATATCGCCTTCTACCTCCCCCGTCACTCCGTTCACGAGTGTATACAGCTGTTCACAGCAATCACGTGGAGCATCACCGCTCGTCACGTTGGACACATCGTCCGACGTCGAAGACGTCACAGACGCCCTGCGTCTTCTTCTCCTCTCCCTCCGCGACCGAGCCCGGCCGGATGAGGGCGGTGCGGCGACATCTCCGTCACCACCACCGGGTGCAGCAGCACCATCACTCCTCGAAGAGGATACAGTGTCTCGCAAGACACTCGGCTGAAAGCCAAGAGGTTCTTGACCTTCACACAGTGAACTAGGTGTCACTTCACCTGCATCTCCTGGGCCACGCCCATGATGCCTCGACTCGCAGTCGACCGCGACCTTCGGGTCACGCAGCGGTAGGTCATCGACCAGATTCATACCACTCAGTGGATTACGCGCCACTCCGCGCTCGTCCTCACCAGGACCCAGCAGCTGGTCATTGACCTGACCTGCACCGCTCCGCGGATAACGTGCCGCACCACGTACGCCCTCAGGGCAAACAGCAACCTCGTTGCTAACAATTTCGGACATACCAATGTCCAGCACTACGGCCGCCTCGGCCTCGTGCTTGCGCCAAAAGCGCTTCTGCTTCCTAGCAGAGGTGGGTTCATGACTCACCAAAGCTCCACTAGGAGCAGGGTGCGACGCACCCAGCGTTTTCGACTTCCAGTCGATCCATGGCTCATGACGTTCCAGCCATGCCATGCCAAGGATGAGGTCATACCTCGCATCCAGGTCTAAGACCAAACAGCGTTCCACGCTATCGAAGTTCTCAAACTTCACTCCAAGGTCGACAGAGACCTTCGACACAGTTACCAGTGTCCCCGTCGCGAGACGGACAGAGATCGTATCTCTCGTTGGCACTTCCAGTGCCTCAGCATACAGCTGACTCCCTTCCAGGGTGGAGCGACGGGCGTAGTTGCCCAAGGCTCCCGAGTTAATCAAGACTCTCCATGGCTTTGCAAAGCCCTTCACGTTCGCTTGAACGACCAGCAAGCCCGGCTTGCACACACTCTTCTCGTAAGAGAGCTCAGCTCGCTTCGGGGCTGAGCCCCGTTGTCCTCTGCCTCTTCGAGGCACAACAGAACTCAGTTCTTCCCCAGTAGGCCGCCCCGCGCCTACTGGGAGTTGCCGTTTCCCGGCGATGAGTCGGAGGGTTGGCTCGCCGGAGCCTCGCGCTTCTTGCGCAGAGGGCAATAGGCCCTCAAGTGCTTAGTGCTATTGCACACAAAGCATCGGCGGATGCGGGCGCGCTGCTCCGCAGCAAGAAGCTCCGCTACTTCATCTTCAGCATAGCTGAGGTCCATCGGCTCTGGACCGCTCGAAGAGCTTGCGCTACCAGCGCTCCAACCAGGTCGCGCCGACCTGAAGTTGTGCTCGGCATTCAATGCCACATCCACCGCCTCTTCAAAAGAGTTAGGGTGTACACGGAACACTTCCGTTCGAGCTGCGCTCACACGAAGTCCCTCCATGAACACGGTCACGCTGACCAGTTCCGGAAGAGGGTCCGCCCGCCATTCCGGCGATAAGAGTTCTCAACTCTTGGACATAGTCCAATAAATCCTTCTTACCCTGGCGGGTAGCAAGGAACTTTGACCGGATACGGTACGCCTGATTAGGCGGCGCGAACACGCGCGAAAGCTGTTGCTTCAGCTGATCCCAAGTGGGAAATGCAGCGTCAACAGACGTGCCGCACGTTAGTGCCCATTCGCGAGCGCGACCTCCAAGCCTGGAGATAGCCAGCGCCACGCGCTGATGCTCAGACTGGAGCAGGGACGATCCCATGGCCATCTCGACCTCACGGGTCCAGAGAAGGAGATTCTCTCCATCCTTCCCCTCGAAGGTTTTTACGCTCACCATGAGCGGTTTCAGTCTCATAGACTCTTCACGCGTCATCGACGCCGCCGCCGTTGCGGCGCTCATCTTCTCTTGGACATGCTCCAAGAGCGCGTTCTCGTAGCGGGAGAACGATTCCAGCCTGGCAGTGACCGCCTCTGGACCTTGCGATGCAAGATGAGCCACGCCCTCCGGGCCAAGCAAGGACATAAGCTTAGTAAGCGCGTCCTGCTGCGCCGGGGGCAAATTCGCGAACACGGGGTCTTCCATCCTCGCAGGGGATATAGTCAACCGACTCAGGAGCGGGATTGACTACAAGTGCTACCAAGTGCAGCGGGACTGCCGTAGCTTTAGCGTCAGAGGAAGACGTTCGACTCAAAGAGTCACTAATACTAAGTTCCTTATCCAAAGGACACTTACAGCCCAAGACCAGGGCTCAAAGTTAACACCTTAACTTTTATGCTTCAAAACCAGAAGTGTTTTATTTACTATTATTGCGGCCAAGCCGCCTAGGGGTAAATGTATCTCTTTAACTATCTAGCATAGTTAAACCTAATCAAATGCATAACGTGTGGCTTTCAGCCAACGTACTGAGAGACCTTGTTAACTCTCCAACTTATGTACTGAGAGTTTGTTAACTCTCCGGGTACTTCGTACCCCTGTGTGCTCCACACCATGTAACCCCGTTAAAAACATAGTACTTCGTGCGGCAACAGGTAAACGACTAGTGAGCCCTCAGAAGGTGGAAGATATTGAGAAGCAAGTGGCCTATCACCTTGGCAAGTTGAAGCGTGGGTTTGAGAGCGGTTTGTATGACGAGAATGCGATTGAAAACATCGATGAAACTCATTTCGTTGTAGATTTTGACAACGGCAAGGCTCTCGGTTTTGGAGGCGAAAACCAGGTCAAATATGCGGATGTTGTATCCGGAGGGGATGGAATGACAATGGTCGTGCGAATCAGCGGTGGGCCAAGTGCACGTATCTTGCCCCCGATGATGATTTTTACGAACGCAGACCGTAGTTATCCAATTCGTGGAGTTAAGGATGACGTGGAAGGAGTGTGTTATCGTACGGGGCCGAAGGGCTGGATGGACAAACGTCTCTTTCGCGAGTATCTGAAAGAGCCTCGAGCTCAAAAGCCGGATCGCTTAGGTCGCAAGAAGACTATATTCCTCGATAACTGCTCAAGTCACCTCGAGGAAGACGAGTGTACTGAAGAGCTTCAGAAGTTAAACGCTTCTTTAGCCTTCTTTCCAGCAAACGCAACGGATCTCTGTCAGCCGGCGGACTCATTCGTTATCGCAAAGATAAAGGACGAGTGGCGTCGAATGTGGAATGAGAAAAAGATCGAGTTGATTGAGGAGGAGGCATGGCAAAACAAAAAGAGGTCCGATGGAACCTGGTCAGGAAAACTTAAGAATCCAGGAAATCATTTTTTTCTGTCCCTGGCTGCTAAAGCAGTACGCCAAGTCAACTCTCAAAGGGACAAGAATAATGTGAACTACGCTCGGAAAGCCATGATTCGATGCGGACTCTCGCTGGATGTTGATGGTGTATGGAGAACTGAACAGCTATTCAGCCACCTTCAAGTAATCATCAAGAAGTTCCCAGATCAATTTGCTGGACAAGCGGTTCCATTGGATATGGCAAACAAACACACAAAAAACAAAAGAATAACCAGACCAGCTTCTCAACAATCGTAAACTAGTGTGACTAATTAGGGTGAGACATTAATTAGTCTAAGTGTGACTAATTCTACCACACCTTAAATAGTCAGAGTGCATAATTAACCACACTCATACTAATTTAGGTGAGCAGAGTCTGCAGCACCTCACATAAATTAGTATGAGTGAGACTAAATACCGTAGCTACTGTACTGGGCAGCGATGATATGTGCGACTGACTGGTTTGTGGGCCACACTATTGGCTATTATTGCAGGAACAGAAATATAAACGGTCACTTCAGTAATTGTTCAGCGTACAGGATTGGTTCAATCGCTTCCGACGAGTCCCCCTAAACGCTGGCTATAAATGTAATAATGGGCTGTGTTTACTGTGATAGGAAGACTGGAGGGAAGCGGGCTGCTGGGGGGATAGTAATGCCCATACATTCGCAAAAAAGGCTGACGGCATTATCTATCGGTATGGAGGGTCTGGGCGTCGTGTACGAGCAGGAGGAGCCCGCGGCGGACAGTCAGCAGACACCCACGGGGGACATCCAGGCGACAGCGGTGTCTGTGCCAAGCCACGAGGCTGAAGACGACGAGGAGATCCGCGCGCTGGCCGGCAATCCGGACGATCTGGACGTGCAACCGCAGATTCAGCACCAGCACCAGTCTCAGCCTCAGCTCAACGCACCTAGTGGATATGGGGACTATGCGCAGAGCAGCGGTCAACACCCGCAGCAGCAGATGGAGCAGCACCATGGCTACGACAAGAACGGAAGTAGCACGCACCCAGGCAAGCTTTTTATCGGCGGCGTATCGTGGGAGACCACGGAAGACACATTGCGCCAACACTTTGGCAAGTATGGCGCGCTCACGGATGCTGCACTGATGAAGGACAAGTACACTGGTCAGCCACGGGGCTTCGGCTTCGTGACATTCGCAGATGCGACAGGTTCGAAAAAGAGGCTCGCGTGCAGATATTTTATTGAATTGTAGTGCTGACGCTGGACTGCAATTGCTGCAGCGATCGACCGCGTATTGGACGAGACGCACACGCTAGACGGTCGGTCAGTGGAGGTGAAACGCGCGATTCCAAGGGAGCGAACGGCACCAGGCTCGAGGTTAGTATCATCACAATTCGCGCAGCAGAAGACACGAGGCTGGCTGCTGGCTGGACTATGTATCTATTTATGGGAGAGAGAAGAAAGCAAAAAGAGAGAATCAGACAGAGAAGGGCAGGAAGGAAGGCAGGGAGAGAGCAAGCAGCAAAGGACAAGAGAAATCACCTACTCAACATGAACGAAGCGTTTGCTCGCCTCTTTGTGGCCCATCGTGCTCGACCCTCGCTGTCTCCGTCCAGCCCTTCTTCATCTGGAGGGGCTTTGGCGTAGATGTTAGACTGTGTAGCAGCAAGCAAGCAAACAGGGAAAGTGACCAGGCGGCGTAAACTAACTTACCGTATTCCTGCCTCATGTAATGTAGTATTGATTTCCGCGGCGGACGCGGCGGATACAGCAGCGGTGGTTTTACGGAACAGAAGAAAATCTTTGTGGGAGGCCTCGCCCCCACCGTAACAGAGCAGGACTTCCGCCACTACTTCGAAGAGTTTGGTAAGATCACGGACGCTGTCGTGATGATCGACCGTGACACTCAGCGCTCTCGCGGATTTGGCTTTATCACGTTCGAGGAGGAGGTGCGTTGGAGTATCATCGCATTAAAGCCTGCGCCTACTTGAGCTCATATATTGGTCATGTGTTCCTTTTCAGTCGTCGGTGGCCGAA
The DNA here is from genome assembly GCF_000142945.1 of Phytophthora infestans T30-4. Lineage (NCBI taxonomy): Eukaryota > Oomycota > Peronosporomycetes > Peronosporales > Peronosporaceae > Phytophthora > Phytophthora infestans. The sequence continues at coordinate 439,416 of NW_003303684.1, read as the reverse complement.
GTGATCAGTAAGAACCACGAAATTCACGGCAAGACCGTCGAGATCAAGCGTGCTGAGCCTAAGGAAGCCCGTGGTGGCGGTGGCGGCTATGGTGGCGGCCGTGGGGGTCGAGGAGGCGGCTGGCGAGGTGGAGGAGGTCGTGGAGGCGGCGGCGGTAGCTATGGCGGTGGCTACGGTGGCTACGGTGGAGGCTACGGCGGTGGCTATGGCGGCGGCTATGGCGGCGGCTATGGAGGTGGCTACGGCACTGCTGCTGCTGCTGCATACGGCACTGCTGGCTATGGAGGTTACCCACAGTCATACGCCGGTTATGGCTATGGTAGCTATGGAGGCCGTGGTGGTTACGGTTATGGTGGCTATGGAGGCTACGGCGGCTATGGTGCTGGAGCTGGAGCTGGCGGTGCTGGAGGCGAAGGTGCCGGTCAGGAAGGCGGTGCAGGTGGAGAAGAAGGCGGATATGGCGAAGATGGAGCCCAGCAAGGTGGCCAGGGTGGCCAAGGCGGCCAGGGAGGAGCTGCTGGCGGCTACGGGTATGGAGGTGGCTACCGTCAGGGCGGAGGAGGCTCCGGCGGTGCTCAGGGAGGTTCTGGGGGCCGATCGGATCGATACCGCCCGTACTAAGCATTCACGCGACAAGAAAACGAAGACGGGGGGGGTCGATTCGCGCTTCGCAAAGATGGGCCTGTAAATCTGCAACCTATCCACATCTCGGCTAGGCTGTGCGTGGTTGTCGTCTGCATCACCCCCCTTGACTTCGACTTTTCCAGCTTGTACTTGCTGCTATCGAATCAATTTTTTTTGAATAACTTCCGCATGTTAAACTATTTCTACCGGTAAGACATCCGCAAGTATGAAATGAATTTTGTTTTTTCTCTGCAATGTACCTCGAAGTACTACAGTACTATAGTAGTACTTTTTCAGTAGTACAATACTACTTAAAAAAAAACTAAAAACAATTCTTTAATAACAACTCCGCTCTGATTGGCTATTATTATCGATAATATCCTCTAAAAAAAGACGAGCAGCGACGACCATGGCAGGCTTCCCCCCGCAGCAACCGCCGATGCAAGACCCAGCAAATCCCAATGGGACCGCCGCGCCGAGGGCTTCCCCATTCTCGTCTGGGTAGCTTGCTCCTCGCTCTACTTTGCTAAAATGCATGTACTCACATGCCCACTGATAATCTCTGTAACTTAGACCGGTTGCGATGGTAAATCAGGTTCGGCCTGGGTTTGGCGGCCCCGGCCAATTTCCAGGTGGGTTTTGATTCTTTGCTGTAGGTCCAAGGATTTTATTTGTTCATCTTATAATTGCGTGCGCTGCTCAGGTAACGCTGTTCGCACTGCCCCAACGCAACTGTCCACACCGTTGGTTCCGCAGCGTTATGTGTCGGCGTCGATGGCCAGCGCTTCTTTCGATCCCTCGTCGTCACTCTTTAGTGACAGACCTACTGTCCAGCCCGACGCGGCCAGTGATTTGTTTGGTCAAGCCGCACCGTCACCAGATCTAGCTGCGGCTGACCTTTTCGGGCAAGCCTCACCAGCATCTTCCCAACGGTATCGATCCGGCACCGATCCTTTTGGTAGCCCTTCTGGGTCACTTCAGACGCAGCAGAGGCATCATGAACCGAGCGGTGTTGGCGGAACACTGTCTGAAGAGTTATTCGGCCCGGCTTCTGCTCCAAGGCAGTCAAGCCAACGGGAAAATTACGAAAGCTTATTTCGCAGTCCAGAAAAAGCGTCGACGGCGGCTGCCCCCATACTTTCACGACATTCTTCGTTGAGTTCCTCTCAGAGCCCCACACCCTCGCCATTTAGCAAATCCCTGCCCCCTCCTTCTCATCCCCGAGTGAACCAACAACACTCGCCGTTCCAACAGCTACAGCAGCAGCAGCCATCCTCACGGTCGTTTGGACAAGCGCCACCTCCAGCTGCACCATTTTTGGGCTATGCGGACAACACTCGGTCGCAGTCTTTTCGTGTTCCTTCAGCACAACCATCTACCCCAGGGTCGCTGTTCCCCGATGCACGTAAAAACTCCTCCCCGGCAAGATCGGGTCCTACTGCGTCGCCAGCACCTCCTCCGTATCTACCACAAATCACGGTTGAAGCTCCATCCCCAGACGAGCTGGTCGATGAGTTTTTGAGAATGCCGGTTGACGAACGCTTCACAGGATCTGAGAATGCAACGCCTCCCGCTAGCAAATTGCTTCTTGCAGATATTCCGGATACGGTAGAAGGGCTAAAAGCGTTGTATACACAGAAGCGGTGGAAGTCTTTGACTAAAAAGTCATTGTCGATGCTGCAGAACCCCCCAAAGGATAGTAACGTGACGCTGGAAATCAAGTCTTGGTGGCTTGCCGGGCTCATCAAAGAGGGTCACTACGACAATGCCGCGAGTGTACTGGACCAAATTGGTAATCTTGACGAGATATCTGTGGTAGGTGGGGGCGCTCCATTTGTGCCTATTCGCCTGCTTCTCCTCCAAGCGCTTCTGAACAAGTGCCAAGGAAAATCTTTGAACCACGAGAAGCAGCTATTTCACCTGATAACGCGTCTGCGAGGTGCAATTCAGCAAAACGAGACGATTGCACTCCTGGATGTTGATCTCAAAATGGCCGCACAATGGCTACGAATCGCACAATTTGCTCTTGCAAACCACCTCGTGCACCATCAAAAGTTCATGCTGGCTTTGCGTATCTGCTCTCAGATTGATGTACGTGTCGTGCAGGTAGGAGATCTCTCTCTTGTTGAACAGTTAATTCACGGTGCTGTCTGTCTTACTCTAGATTGACTACTTGGAGGGCCCAGAAAGAGTTGTAGTGCTGTCTCGTGTGGGGCGTATCCGTCTACAAATGGGCGATCTAACGGCCGCAGAGAAGTTGTTCGAAGCCGCTCGCTATCACGCCAATCAACTGAAGACAGAAAGTGGCATTGGTGTAACGGCTGAAGTGCTGGGAGAATTGGAAGCTCGTGTGTTATTGAACGACGGTCTGTTATTCTTCGCACAAAACAAGCTGCAGGAAGCGCTTAGTGCGTTCGACTCTATTCTATATTTACAGAACACGCAAAGCGCGACTGTCGAGAATTCCGATGCTGAGCTTTTCCTCGAGGAAGATGTTGTTTGCTCTGCAGTCAACAACTACGCCATCTGTGCACTTTACTGTTGCGACGTCAAGGCGGCTGTGGCTGCTCTGGAGCGGATGATCAGGTCAAACCCAAAGCGATTTCTCAATGGTGTGGTTGTGTTCAATCTTAGTTCGCTTTACGATCTTTTGTTTGACAACGCCACGAGCAAAAGCCGAAAAGAAATGATGAAGAAGATCGCTTACTTGTACGACCTCGAGCATGTCGATCCGGCCACATACCGCATTTAATAAAGGGCACTTTGCTTACAACTTTTGTTTTTTTGTTGTTTCCGTGCTGTCATCGCTGACATTGGGCTCGCCGTCGTCATCGTCGAAGTGAAGATGACCACTACCTGCCGCTGGCCTCCGGCGCTTCATTTTATTCTTTCCAATGGTCTTCACCGGGTCACCACTGGCAGTAGTAGAGTCGTCTGGCCCACTAGCGTCGTCGGCCTTATCGCTAGTACTGTCCTTTACTACATCTGCGTATGCAGTAGATAACTGGCGCTTTAACTGCTCCTTCATCTCGGTCCAGCGGGCCTTGCTCATGACACGAATTCCGCGTAGATCAGCATCTGAAGAGGTGGCAGCAGCGTTGTTGGCAGCACCTCGTTCGGAGAACTCCACAAAGCCAAACCCCTTAAACTTTTTGCTCTGGGCGAATCTCGGCAGACTCACCAAGTTGACCTTGCCGAACTTAGCGAAGGTTCGTCGCAGCGAATCGTGTTCATCTGCTGCGCTGAAGCTGTCAATGTAGATAGTGCGAGCGTCTGCAATTGCAATAAGTAGAGTCAGGTGTGCACGTTGTCTAAAGCATCGCTCATTGATCTTAATTTAGCCGCGTACCGGCTTCGTGGTCCTGGCCGACCTGCGGCACAACCTTTGGGGCGATGCAACAGCGCGCACGATCAACTCGAATCGTGGACGACTTGTCAGCCTCATCCAGAATCATGCGCTCCGTCGCCTTAAGCGATTTCAATCTATATACGCAATGGGTTGTATCAGTTGTTTGCCGAGTGCACACGAAGCCATGCATTGCGTGACATACTTGTTGAAGGACAGGAACTCCCGCACGGGCACGAAGCCCTGTGCGTCCATGGCTTGCTGCAGGAACTTGTCCTGGCGGAGATTGCTCTCGCTTAGGTAAAACTCCAGCTGCCGCTGTAGCCGCTTACGTTGCGACTTGCCTGTAGCCTTCCCCTCCATCGCGCGATGATAGATAAACGGATAGCGTAACTCGGGTACAGTTACACAATAGATCGGAGCGCCGTCGTCGACACTCGGAGATTGAGTCACTCGTAGCCAAGTACATGTAGTACATGTAGCACCGAAACAGATGGTTAGATCAAGCGACCAAGCAATTGTAGGCGTTGGATAGTCCGCCCTCGATCGCTCCGATCGCTGTGTTGTGCGCCCCCTCGTTCGTCAAAAGATGCATGAGCGCAAGAGATGCATTGGCAGACATGACGTCCGTCGAGGAGTTACGTTCAGTGCGCTAGTCAGTGGCTATTGCTAGCAAAATGTTAGTATCGAGCTATCATACTAGTACCAGCAGCTGATGCAGCATTTATTATAGATGACGACGGAAGGAGACATGCTTCAACGTCGCAAATTGTCTCCATCCTCGAGTCGAAAGAAGCTTCACACCTGGGTAACTATCGGCTACTTGAAGAAACGGCTAGAGAGCGAGTGCGGGACATACAAACTTCAAGTTGTTCTAAAAAAATAAGTCGGTTGGGTTGTCTGTTGGAAGATCCAAGAATAGGATCAGAGAAGCCGCTAAGTAGCGCTCACATTTTAATAAAAGAGAGCGGAAGCGACCTAACGCGCAGCACATCCAAACCTGCCACCTCCCACTCTCGACTTCCTCCCTCACGAAGCACACTCCGAGGCACGACAATATGTTCGACGACCTATTCAAGCTGCTGCGCAGCCCACGCTGGGTCAACTCGCCCATCGCGCGCCGCTTCGGCTTCGGCGCCGAGCTGTCCTACGAGGAAGACGGACTGGGTAAGTCTGTAGCGCTTGAATATGACCCGTACGACCAGCCCGCTGACTTCAGCTACTATTTGCAGAGGATGCACCGTCGAACTGGACCAAGATCTCCACATCCGGCCACCGCCCGCCGGTGCGAAGCGGTCACTCGTCTCTAGTTGGTGCGTCGACTGCTTTCAGCGACTTGCCCAGACGCTGTATGCTAACGATAGTCTATGCTGTGTCACAGTTGACGACATGATGTACGTCTTTGGCGGCTACAACGACGGCAACTGTCACAATGACATCTATGCGTTCGACCTGGTGCGGCACCACTGGCTTCGCATCGAGACCTCCAACGGCATATCGCCAGGTACGACGGCTAGTAGTATGCTTTTACGCTGTTTACAGATCGATTGACTCTTTTTGTATGATCCTGGTATTTCTGGTAGACGGTCGCGCCTCACACGCCTTTTGTGCTTCTACTGACAATACGAAGCTTTACCTGTTTGGTGGATCAGGGCCGCACTGGGGGCAAACCAACATGGGTAAATTGTTGCAATTCAACATTCGCGATAAGAACTGGACAATTGTCGAGGCGGAGGGTACGCAACCGCCACCAGGATACGGACAGAGTTTGTGTGCGATCAACAACAAGCTATATCTTTTTGGCGGTACCTCCGGGCATGTGTACGTGAACGATTTGTACGTCTTTGATGAAGTTACCAAGATCTGGAGGAAGGAAGAGACCATCGGCAAGCGCCCCAGTCCACGATACAAGCATCAAGTGGCTATGGTCGGAAATCGCATGTACGTTGTGGGCGGTGGTCTATACGATCCTCCAAAAGGACCCATCGACACGTACTACCTTGACGTAGACACACTTGAATGGCATGAAGTGGAATGCGGTGGTGATATACCAAAGTCTCGGATCGCTCACACGATCTCACAACTGTCCAGTGACCCTTCACGGCTTATCATGTTTGGAGGACGTGATGACAGCGGATCGCGGCAAAATGAGCTGAGCGAGCTGAATTTGTGGACTGGTGAGTGGCGAATTTACTACAACGAGGAGGGATTTCAGCCGGACGCTCGTGATTTTCATACGAGCGTGGTTCACAATCATCGCATCTTCGTGTTTGGTGGTTCCAACGGCGTGGAGCGGAACAATGATGTATTTCGCTACACAATGACTCACCAGCCGTCGACGCTGTTGATCCTAGCCATGCAGGTTGTACACCAGAATTTGGACTACATTCCAAAGGAGGATTTAGAAGCGCTGCCATTTGAGCTGAAAACTGGCGTCCGAAATATTAACCCCGACGTGGAATGTTCCTCCAACCCGACCTGGTATGTGCTTGAAGAACAGAAGGAAAATAACGCTGCACCAGTGATGTAGAAGATTTCTCATGCGGATAGATTGTACGTTATTGAAGCAAGATAAATAATTATTCGACTTTATGAAATAACACCAAAACGATTAGATTCATTCATCCGAATCCGTCACCCCGCCTTCGTAAAGCTGAATAGAGCACTCGGCTTCGGGCATACACGGACTATCGATGACCTTGCTGGACAAAACCACGTTAAAAAAACGAGTTTAGTCAAAGTCGCCGAAAGACACGAGCTACGCGAACGGCATCATTGCGATTCATCCATACCAGATACGATTCTCTGCCCGCCCTTTCTTCATCTGCAATGCATCGTTAAAGTTTGATGGGTAGAATCGTTCTTCGTGGCATTTCAACGATTAGCTTACCAGCACACGCGTGTGAACTCCGTGCGACATCACGTGGCCACCAACAGGCTTCATCTCTGAGCCAAACAGAACGTTTGCTACGGGATCGGCCATAACTTGGTTGACCACAAGAACCGCGATGTTGAATTCCTACAGCGAGTTATCAGTCTGTTGTGGCATTTCATAATGTTGCGAGCTCAAAACTTTCAGTTTCGATAGCATACCTCTGCGTGCTTTACAAGCCGAGCAAGATGCTGGTTCAGCCGCTGTTGTCTTTCACTAAGCTCGCCTCTTTTCATCGTATGTGTGATTCATTTATGCAGACAAAAACCGTAGGTTCCAGAAATGAACCTACCTCCCAGAGAAATCCGTACGAAATAACGCAGTTACCGAGTCGATGATCAGTAGGCGAAATGGTCCCTGGTCAGGATCCTGTGCGAGGAAAATGCGGTGAGGCTAAAGCCATTCGTGTATGTCCCTCAGCAATGTGTACCGCGAACAAAACGCCTAGCTTGACCACGAGGTCCATCTGAGCGTCGTGGCTGTGAGCCCTACACTCGTAGTTAGCATTTCCTCTTAATGCCTATTGTCGAAATTTCTTACCTCGCCACGATGATGTTATCAAGGACGTCCTCAGGGTCCTAGGTTCACTTCTGTAAGATGTGATGATGAGCGCAAACACAGTAATTCACCCGTTAATGTACCAGATTGTATCGTATTTTGGCGATTTCAGCAACGCGATTCTACCAGTCATCATGATACATTGGTCACTCGGAAAGCATAGAGACAAGCACGTTAGACACACCGGTCGAAATGTTCCCTCGGTATCGACGAAGGCGACTTTTCCTGTTCAATGTTTCACATTTTAGGATAAGCGCTTGCTGCGGTCACATGCATCGGTCATACCGGCTCCTCCTCCCCGAGAGCGAGGTAACTGCGATGTCACACAGAGCTACATGTAGAAGAAACATAAGCGATCAATGAAATTACCTTACTATTAATAGCACTGAAGCAGGAAGGTTCTTACAGTGTGGCACAACTGGGTTTTACCTGTTCGGAACTCTCCATGGACCTGTGAAACAAAACAGCTTAGCTCTCCCAAATACGAAGCGCTCGCAACTTATTAGAGCTTCATTGTTTACCTCAGTTACAGACATTGTTTCTAAACCTCCTCCAAGGATTTGGTCAAGCTCTGTTAGCAGCAGTTGTTTCGTTAAAAAAAAAACAGCGCCAGAAGAAAATCATACTTACGCTGTGACCCAGTGGTGATAAATATCCTGCTTTGACTCTGTTGATAGAGTGAGCTGGCCGATACAAATCCGCTCTTCTCAGGCATCATCTGTGGTTCAACAAGTACTGATACATTATCTCGCGTTCATGACCACCTTCTGCGTGAGCATGAAACACCTTTTTGCCTGCATGAAGAAGCTATCACTCGACGTGTCAAGGTAAGGGATCTCCTACAGCATGACATAGTACATGTAGTGACATGCAATACCTTGACCCTCTTGGCTTCGCTGATCCCCTTCACGTCTAATAGCCTTTTGTGGGACACTTGAAAGAGCTGGCCGATGGTTGCAAAGCCACCGTTCTTGAGCTTAGCGATGTCTGTCGTTTTAATGCCAGCATCTCGAAGCAGGTCGATAGGCTCATACGAGCGCAAGCTGTCATCCTCTTCGTCGTCGCGGTCGATGACGCGCGGTGCCGCAACCATTTGCTGCTCTGATTCCCTTGCTTTAAGCTCGCTGCATACGACTTGTGGCTCAGTCATCGCTTCATCGACATTCCCCATTCTGCCTGCCCACACTGTACCTCTGTGAGATGCCCATGGAATCTGTTGTGTCGGTCTTGCTTCTTTTGTGCTTGTCCACGTCAATTCGAAAGTGAGTGCGGACATGAGTGCGGAACAGAGTGATTGTCACGGAAACGTGTATAGTTGAAGTGCTGTATAGTTGAAATAGATAGGTTTCACTATACGCTGTCAGTTGTCCAGCGGCGAAGGCATGGTGATGCATCTATGCCCCAAAGGATTAGATCTCTAATAATACCTTCCGCCACGCTGCATGTGGAGATCCACAATTCTCCAGCGGAGGGTCTCCTGTTCCTCGTCGTAGTCGCGCTGGAAGGCAAAGATGTAGTAGTAGGCTAGCACCTCGTCCTCGGATCCTTCCACAACTTCTCCCTCACGATTGCGGATGCAGTTGATCTGCTGCGCCTGGAACCGCATCAGAATAATCGGGGCCTGTTTGTCTTCAGCCTAAATAGCAGCGTATTATTAGTGCATAATACATCACCACAATACCAAGCATAAAGCTCTTCGTACCGTCGCCTCAATAACTTCTACGTTGTCGATGCTGAGCACGTGCGGGTCCATTACCAGGCCCTCCGACTTTCGCTCACGGATAGCGATGTTCATACGCGAGTACGCAGCCTCACCGAACCACTTCTTCAAGTCACGGCTGTTGCCACGCAAGAATGCCTCCAGCACGCCAGGCAAAACAACCTCCTCAATGTTCTCCTTCCATTCCTCCAATATAAAGTCAGGTTCAGCGCGACGGATCTCCTTAATCGCAACAGCCATCGGTGTTTCACCAAAAAGACCGTCATAGATTGAAGACAATCGGTACACCCACGGGTTTTGACTGGTTTCCCAAACCTCCAAGACCTCTTCCTGGGCGTCACTGATCTTATCCTTAACCTGCTTCGTCGTCTGCTGCACCTTTTTTCCGGCCTCTGTCTTAGCTGCCTGCTTTGCAGCATCTAGAATACCCTGAATAATCGGGGCCTCACGGAAGCGAGCGCTGACACGCTGCCAGGCACTCTCCTCCTCTTTCACCGCCACCAAAGCACTGGTGCCAGTGTACTCCGTAGGTTCCTCGTCCTCGGATTTCTTCGGTTTCTGCACGGACGGTGTTCGTACAGAGGCCAGTGCCTCGTCAACTGTCTGCTTTTCCCGCTTACCAAAAAGCTCCTGTGCGGCATCCTTCCACTCGTCGCGCAGCTTCGGGAATTTGCTTGGGTGGATGAGCTTGTTCTTCTGGGCGGTAATGCTGGCAATGAAGTTCTTCACAAAAGCACGTGCGCCCTCCACAGCTTCATCTGTCTCTTCAGGTATCTATCACAAAACTCAAAGCATTAGAGCGGAAATGCCACCGCAAAACCAATAGATACAAGCACTTTCAACCACACCTCGCCTCCTTTCGTCTTGCCTTCATCTTTTTTAGCATCATCAGCTGCAAAAGTATCCGCTGTATCCGCCGCATTTGCGTCCTCCTTATCCTTCTTGGCATCGGCTGCGACCTTGGTAGTCTCCTCGTAAGACTCCTTGATTTTCTGAGAAGCCTGTAAGGCTTGCTCCTGGAAGCTCTTTGCCGCCTCTTCGGTCATGGAGCTCACCTCGCTCATCTTTTCCTTAGCGGCCTTTTCCACGTTTTTAAACTGTTCTTTGGTCTTCTCCAGCTCCTCAAAAGATTTCTTGAGCTCCTCATTTTTCTCCATCTCATTCTTAAGCTGGTTTTTCAAGTCCAAAAAGAAACCCGTGGTACGCGTCTGGGACTGCAGATGATTCGCCAAACGTGGGAGTACATTTTGACTGTCGCGAGACACAGTGAGGCGCGCGCGGCGCAGGGCACGCGTTGAGAGGCGAAGCATCGGTGCAGCGAGGGCGGAGCTGGATGTGCGGTGAGTAGCCAGAAATCGGACATAGACGGAGTACCTGTTCTTAGCCAATCCCTGAATGTCTTTTGACACGCCGCGTCCCCACCAGCCAAAACTCGCTGACGAGCTTGGCAACAAGCTTTCCGGTTTTGCGGGGTTTCGCTTCCAGGTGACTTGTGAAACGTCACACTCGATTGGTTGGCGCAAGTTGGCAAAATGGGCAAGAAGGCGCGACGCAAATCAACGACCTCTTCGGAGGAAAAGGATGTAAACGCCAAGGAGGTCGCTGCTGCTGTGGCGATACCGCAGGTAGAAACTGCCGTTGCTGCTAGTGATGAGAAACCAAAGAAGAAAAAATCGAAGAAGGGTAAAAAGGAGGAGGAGACGAAGTCTACCGAGACTGTGAAGCAGGAAGAGGAGCCCGTGGAGGCGAATGTAGGCGACGAGCAGGACGAAGAGACGGAACAGGCCATCGCTGAGGCCACCAACCTCGCCGAGAGCACTGTGGACGAGCGATATTTCTCTAGCGAGGAGTTTGCCTCGCTGCCGCTGTCCGAGCCAACCCGCAAGGCTCTGGTCGACATGGGATTTACCAAAATGACCAAGATCCAGTCCAAGTCGATCCGTCCACTGCTTGCAGGCCAGGATCTGCTAGGTGCGGCCAAGACGGGTTCTGGTAAGACGCTGTCATTCCTGATTCCGGCGGTCGAGCTGCTGCACAAGGTGCGCTTCACGGCGCGCAAGGGTACGGGCTGCATTGTCATCTCGCCTACGCGTGAACTGGCGCTTCAGATTTACGGTGTCGTGCGCGATATTTGCAAGTATCACTCGCAGACACACGGTATTGTCATGGGTGGTGCCAATCGCCGCGCCGAGGCGGAGCGTCTGGTGAAGGGTGTGAACATTCTGATCTCAACTCCAGGACGTCTGCTTGATCATCTGCAGAACACGAAGGCGTTCATTTACCACAACCTGCAGATTCTCGTGATTGATGAGGCTGACCGTATTCTGTCCATTGGTTTCGAGGAGGAAATGCGCCAGATTATCAAGTGCATCCCGAAAGAGCGCCAAACCATGCTGTTTAGTGCAACACAAACGAAAAAGGTTGAAGACCTTGCTCGTTTGTCCATCAAGGAGAAGCCCGTGTACGTCGGAGTTGAAGAGGAGGACACGAAGGCGACGGTTGCCACCCTGGAGCAGGGCTACGTCGTGACCCCGAGTGACAAGCGTTTCCTTTTGCTGTTCACGTTCCTCAAAAAGAACTTGAAGAAAAAGGTGATGGTTTTCTTCTCGTCGTGTAGTGCCGTCAAGTTTTACGGCGAGTTGCTCAACTACATTGACATTCCCGTGTTGGATATTCACGGCAAGCAAAAACAAAACAAGCGTACAACTACGTTTTTCCAGTTCTGTAACGCGAAGACAGGTATCCTATTGTGTACGGACGTGGCAGCGCGTGGTCTTGATATCCCGGCAGTGGACTGGATTATTCAGTTCGACCCGCCTGATGATCCTCGCGAATACATCCATCGTGTGGGTCGTACTGCTCGTGGTGCTAAGGGCAAGGGTAAGGCGCTACTTATGCTGTTGCCTGATGAACTCGGCTTCTTGAAGTATCTGAAAGCGTCGAAGGTGGCGCTGAACGAGTACGAATTCCCCGTGTCGAAGATCGCCAATGTTGAATCTCAACTTATGAAGCTTGTAGAGAAGACATACTACCTGCATAAGTCCGCCAAGGATGCTTACCGCGGATACTTGCTGGCGTACGCTTCGCATTCTTTGAAGGGCATTTTCGACGTTGGTCGTCTGGACCTGCAGGGCGTGGCCAAGTCGTTTGGACTCCAAGTTCCACCAAAGGTGACGCTTCCTGTGAAGACGAATGGCAAGACCGGCAAGCGCAAGGGCACGTCCTTCGACAACGATGGCAGCGCGCGAGGTGGCAAGTTCCAACGCTCCGGTCACGCATTTAGTGCCGACAACCCGTACGGCAAGCGTGCTGCGAGTGATAAGCGCCAGTTTGCTCACTGATAAGGTTTGCTGGGTAAACAATGGCTTGGCCACTTCACATCCTTTGTGCAATATAGAGCGAGCTACTACTTACTTATGTTTTGGCGCTTGGGTTTTCTATCGTTAAGGTGGAGAACAGGCTGCGCGTCAGGAGCCCAAACATATACTCTGTGGTTGATCAGTAAGCAGGTTAGCAATTGTGTTCTCGGCTTCTGTTGATCATCGACGACGCCAACTCTCGCGGCGGTCGAAGCCACCAAGAGCAGCACCTCCAAAGCCAAGTTGACCTCCACCTCCTGCCGCGCCTGCGAACCCGTCGTTGCCAGCCAGGCCGAAGCTGCCCATTACTCCTTGACCACCGAGGCCACCGAATGCATTGCCACCTTGCATTCCGAAACCTGTCGGCTGACCGAAGCCACCTCCACCGTTTGCATTCATGCCTCCGCCCATGCCGGCGCCGGGACCACCGAACATGCCACCACCAGGAGCTCCCATCCGATTCACACCGCCGAATCCACTCATCCCGTTTCCGGCAAATCCAGGGTTGTTGCCAACCCCACCACCAAAGGCGCCACCGTTTGCGGGAATTCTACTGCCAGCGCTTGTAGCACCAAGACCGGCTCCGAACGCGTTGCCATTACCGCCGAAGCCTGACGAGGGTGGAGCTCCGCCCATGCCTGCGCCTCCACCTTGAGGTGCGGTGACTGGTGCTGCTGGTAGTTGATCACCAAAAGTTCCTCCATTGGTTGGTGCTGGTGTGGGTCTTGACCTACCATTTGACGTGGCCGCAGGGGTTGGAGCTGGTTGCCCAGTCGGAGTCGTCGGGGCTGGAGTCGCAGATCCAGGGGCGCCCGGCCCCGGTGCGCCAGGAGCACCCGGGCCAACAGCTCCGGGACCAGGAGCTGCAACAGCGTTGCTGTTCGAGCTTACGACAGCATTGTTGGAATTGGCAACCACAGCGGATGGAGCGCTGATGGGAACTGGAATGAACTGCGGTACCTCAACAGCAACAGGTACAGGAATGGCGATCTTCTTGACTTTCTTGACGACTTTGACATGGTGGTGGTGATCCTTCCTGCTTTCATCGTCTTCGGTTGCTTGAACATCGTCTGCGTTGGGTCGTAGCCACGAAGTAGGTGTCGCTTGGACTTCATCCGTGGCAACGAAAAGGCTCAGCGTTAGGAAGGTAGCGAACGCGGCGGCAGTCTTCATGAAGGTGATGGGGTAAGGGAAAGTGGTTGGTCTGTTGCTCGCGAAATGGAAAATGAGTGTGCCTGCTTTGGACGATGTTGTCACCCGTCACGACATTTAGGTCGACCTGAAGACTACAGGGAGTGACCAAAGTGCTGACAAGATGGATCTCTGCCCCTCACTCCGAAGCCTTCTCCGTCAAGGGCGAAGTGAGGTTCGTGATCAAACATGAAAGCCAACGTCCCAAAACAAAAATAATTAGGCGATACCAATACTCGCTACCGCTTCAGCACTCATCAAGAAATTAGATCCCCCCCTTCTTCATCGTCTTGTAGATGGGCGAGCTTGGGCTCACTGTTGTCTTCTGTAGGGAGAATCTCGTCGAGCTCTTGTGCTCCTGCTTACGTCTTCGAGCGCATCTCGTGCGGCGCGACAAAAACCTTCATGAAGCCGCTATCCTTCTTCGCAATACTGGAGTAAGCCTCAGGCATCTCCTCCAAAGCAAGGCGGTGCGAAATAAGCACCGAAGGATCCAGCTCGCCGCTCTCGATCGCATCGAACACCTGAGGATAGTACTTCTGGGCAGGCGTACGACCAGCATTCACGGTGACACTCTTCATCGCGACGTGGCCGATGGGGAACGCTTCCACCGCACACATATAGTCCGACACAATGGAAATATGGCCGCACTTGCGCACGATCATTAGCATTTCTTTGAAAGTGTCCGTAGGCTCAGGCTGCGACTCCATGCCGATCTTCTTCTCGAGCTTGGCCATCCAGCCGGTCGAAGTTGAGCTACCACTTGCATCAATCACAGCGTCAGCACCAGCAGGAGGCAGCATGTGCTGCAGCTTGGACACCACTTGGGCGCTAGACAAGTCGCCACGATCGACCACCTCGAGATTCATGTGATCATGCGCGAACTTGAGCCGGTCTGTGCAGTGCTCAACGCCCAGTATGGTCTTGGCTCCGCGGAGCTTGCACCAGTGAGCAGCTTGCAGCCCAATAGGCCCCAATCCCCAAATGACCACGCAGTCACCTTCCTTGACCTTGGCGGTATCCACCGCGTGTAGCGCAGTGACCGTCGTCTCCACCCCCAACAGAGCCTTATCGTCACTCACACCAGATGGCAGCTTAAAGCAGTTAATGTCGCCAAACGGCACACGGACATATTCGGCCTGCACACCGGGGACATTTCCAAGCATGCGGGTGCTGCCAAGCACGGCAGCGGGAGCCCATCCTCCGTAGGTCTGCTTGAATTCTTGGGATGCATTAGTGCAGTTGCACGACGAGTATTCGTGTCGACGGCAGTGCTTGCAATCACCACAAGCTAGCACGAAGCTGATAGCGACGCGGTCACCGACCTTAACCTTGTTCACTTCTGCACCAACGCTCTCCACGACGCCAACGGCCTCACTGCCAAGCACCTGGTTCTTCTCAAGTCCTGCGGCCTCCCCGCCGCAAACGTCCGTTGCGAAGTCTGGGCTCACAGAGCACGCGGTGACTTTCACCACCACGTCTGTCGCTTCCATGATCTTCGGCTTTGAAATGTGCTCCAGCTTGACCGACTTGCCCGTCCACACCACTGCACGCATGCAGCCGGCCGGGTCCTTGGAGCACGTATCTTGCCCATGCGCATGTGCGCTAGACATCATCTTGCTAGCAGTCTCCATTTCGATTAATTCTTAGTCTCTGGTGCTCTTGTCTTCGTAGCAAATTCAGGTATGAACCTGAGGAGCGTCTTCGCTCATCCATATTACAGCTAAAGCGCTCAAGCCAAAGCGACATGCCAGCTCTCGTCCCATAGCAACCAGTTGAAGGCCCACGATGCGTACTCGCGCCTAGAGATGAGATTGAAAAAGATATTCCACAGAAATGGCCTCAACAGGGACAAGAAGCGAAACGAAAGTGACGTCGTTTCGCAATAAGAACAAAGAGGCTTTATTTATTTTCAGAGGTTTTGTTTTCTAACGGCTTCAACTTGAGAGAACGACAATTTACTTTTGTTGCCAAAATGCGAAGCTGTGGTTCTCGAGAAAAAATCGACGCTTGATCCCTCTCGCAGTCGCCTTCTCTCATTCCACTACTACCCAACGTTCCAAGAATTGCCAACTATGAAGCCTACAGCGATCGCCTTGTTGGCAAGCGTCGCCACTGCAAGCACGGTGGCGGCTACAGCAAACCTGATGCATCGTGATCTTCATGTTGAGACTTCGGACACAAGCGGAATTGTAGTGGGTCTGCACGACGACGAACTTGGCACAAGCGAGGATTTTTGGGGCTCCTGGGAGAATCACTACGCGGGTTACATGGATGACGATGGATTAAACAGCAATGACAGTAATTCTGCAAGTGGGGAGGTCGATTCTACCGTTGGAGACCTACATGCGGCAGCGAAGAAGGTCCTCCAGAAGGCCGAGTCTGTGGTAACGGTGGCGCTGCCGTTCCGTGCTAAACACGCAACGTCGTTTGTACTTCCTCTCGGTCTCGTCGCCGCAGCCATGTTCGTGCTTGTAGTTGCTGCCGTACTAATCGGTGTGCGGCGGCAGCAGCTCAGCGAGCCCGTATTCGGCCCTGTGGAGTTAGTCTCCGATCTTCCGGATCCCATGACCACGTCGGCCGCCAGTGATGCAGGAAGCGACGACTCGGACACGGGTCCGCCAAGCCATGTCGATGAAGTGGACACAGGCGCAACAATCCTAGCTATGGAAGAACACGAGGAAGAGAAAGAGGACGATTCGATTGCTACCCTTGCATAGCAACTATGATACTTCGAAGGACATGTATTATTAATAATGGCTTGCAAACAATTCTAAACCGATCCCATCTTCCATTGTTGGCGAGCTGTTGGTTATCCATCACCGCTACCTGGTGCTGTATTCCTTGTCTATGCGAACCGAAAGTCTCCGGTAATGGGTGGAGCGCTCCAATGATCTGACGTCACACGAATCTCTACACCCACTGATGCATCTGTGTCCGACACCAGGAGTCCCTAGAAGTGCTGCACATCGCGAAAATTTACGAAACTGTACCCTGCGCAACTCTTAATACGACGATTCTTTGGACACAACTCTCCACACACCGCTTCACCAAGCAGCTTTTGTCGTACTTAATCGAACTATTCCTGAAAGATGGGCACTTTGGGCCAATGGTCTGCTTGGGGCAGCGTGGACCGTGAGAGCCCCAAACCGTGATTTCCTAGTTCGCGGCGCAAGCACTCCCCCTCTCCTCGAGACAATTTGAAATGGCTCTCCGTCGCGTCCTCACCACCAGCAAGGCCTTTAAGGCGACCCCGAGCCTTCTGCGCCGCTCCATGGCCACTGTGGCCGACGAGATGACGGTGCGTGACGCCCTCAACACGGCCATGGACGAGGAACTCGCCCGTGACGACGAGGTCTTCCTCATGGGTGAGGAGGTTGCTCAGTACAACGGCGCTTACAAGGTCTCCAAGGGACTGTGGGAGAAGTATGGCGACAAGCGCATCATCGACACGCCTATTACGGAGCAGGGCTTCACGGGTCTAGCCGTCGGTGCTGCCTACCACAACACCAAGCCCATTGTCGAGTTCATGACGTTCAACTTCGCCATGCAGGCCATTGACCAGATCATCAACTCGGCTGCTAAGCAGTACTACATGTCTAATGGCGACATCCACGTGCCCATCGTCTTCCGTGGCTCCAACGGCCCTGCTGCCGGTGTTGGTACGTATCTTTTTCGTTTTTACTTACCAACCTCTACGTGGAAAATTGTGTGGATAGATTCTGACATTGCCTATGTCTTTTCTCAGCTGCCCAGCACTCGCAGTGCTACGCCGCCTGGTACGGCAGTGTGCCTGGCCTTAAGGTGGTCTCCCCGTACGACTCGGAGGACGCCCGTGGTCTGCTTAAGGCCGCCATCCGCGACCCCAACCCGGTCGTTGTGCTGGAGAACGAGCTGTTGTATGGTGTCTCGTTCCCCATTTCGAAGGAGGCCCAGGACAAGGACTTCTTGATTGAGATTGGCAAGGCCAAGATCATGAAGCCGGGTAAGGACGTCACTCTTGTGGCATTCTCCCGCATGGTGGGCGAGGCTCTTGAGGCTGCCGCTGCTCTGGCCAAAGAGGGCATTGATGCCGAGGTGATCAACCTCCGCTCGATCCGCCCGTTCGACCGTCAGGCTATCATTGACTCTGTGAAGAAGACCAACCGCATTGTGTCAATTGAGGAGGGTTGGGGCCAGCACGGCATTGGCGCTGAAATCGCCGGAATTATCATGGAGACGGAGGCCTTCGACTACCTGGATGCCCCTATGGAGCGCGTGACCGGCACCGACGTGCCCATGCCGTACGCTGACAACCTGGAGAAGTTGTGTCTGCCGCACATTGAGGACATTGTTGCTGCCGCTAAGCGCACCGTGGCCCGCAATCTGTAAGCAAAGCACCTCTATAACCATGGACAACGTCGTCATCCTCCATCTCCATTTTACTTCGAGAACCTCGCGCTATGAAGGAAAACAGAGCGAGGGCGGAGCACATGCTCACTCACGACTACGCAGGCAACAAGCATCGTGCGCAAAGGCAGTAAGGAGTGGAGTGATTGACATTAGGAAGGGTGTAATTAATCGAACCCGATAGACCACAACGCATATCCGGTATTCTTTGTAGGTTATAATACTACATGCGTACAGAAGTAGTGGCGATGCTGCGCCTTTAACATCATTCGTGCCTGGACAAAAAAAGCGAAGCTGGAGTTGGGGCTTCTCGGATGATGAGTGCGTGTGAAAAATGCATGGACTGTACGTAGTACTTCGGAGAACAACGTATTACTACTACATAGTAGTACAAAACATGCAACCCGAGGCTTACCCTTTACCGGTATGAAAATGAAGAAATACTGTGAAAACTACATGTAGTGTCTGTGTCTCTCACGCTGGCCTAGAAGCCAAACTCGCCGAAGAAATCAACATCCTTCTTGGGCTTTTCCGTTTTATCGACAGGTGCTGGAGGGGGTGCGGCGGCAACAGGGGCGGCAGAAACAGTAGCCGAGCCATTGCTGGCGGTGGCCGTCGCTACAGACGACGAAGAAAGTCCGAGAAGGTCGTGGCTGCTGCCGTTGGTACTTGACGATGAGGATCCAAACAAATCAGGGGTCTGAGTAGGCTTCGGCTGCTGCGTCGATGTATGGAAACTGTTGTTGTTGTTGCCATTGCTGCTACTTAGTTGCGAGTCCAGCCACGAGTCATTGTCATGATCACGGCTTAATGAATTTGTGTTGCTGCTACCAATGCCAGCGTATTTTCCAGTGGTGGGCAGCTCGGCGTTAGTGCGAGGAAATGAGCTCATTCCGTCCGAGTTTCCATACGAATTACCACCTCCGTTCACTGCGCTTTGTGCGGTTTGAAGCAGGGATGAGGCACCACTGGAAAGCGCGGACCAGCCCGAAGAAGCCGAGGACTTAACGTTATCGGATAGCGCAGGATCGTGAATTGCACTCTGTACGTAGGACCAGCTTGATGAGACCTTAGATCCCAGATCTTGGTCCTTGACGAGACTCGCAGCTGAGCTGGCGGCAGTTGTGACCGTGCTGGTAAAATAGCTAAAGGCGCCGGAGAGGTCTCCTAATCCTCCAGACGAGGTCTGCGGTGCGCGCGTTTCGCCGCCGCTTCCAATACCCTGCATGCCGTTGCCACCGAATTTGGCGGCCATACGTGAACGGGCCTCCTCGCGCAGCTTCTTCTGGCGAGCCACGTAATCCTGCTCTGATTCTCCCTTCAGCGCCTCTACGCCGCGGGTATCGCCTCCTGCTGAGCCTCCTCCAGAATACGATGCTGACGAGAAGGAGGACGAAGCTGGTTTACGCATGGCCGGGTCCCACTGAGGAAGTGACGGCGGAGAGCGTCCCTCAACAATGGCCGTTAGTCGCTGGCGATAGGCTTCAGCCTGCGGGGTGTTGTATTTCTCGCTAATGGACAAATCTGTGGGGACACCGGCAGCGGAGAAAGCAGCGCGAAACGAGTCATTTCCACCCTTCTGCATCTGTAGAACCTGCTTGTCCGTCCAGGAGTCCATGGTGACCGACCGCACAAACGAGATGTGCACGCCCAGTCCGCGGTGGCGGCCTGAGCACTCAAGGCACATAAAGGTGCCGTATGATACCGTCGCCCATTGCGGATACGGGGCATCGCAGTCGACGCAGCGCTGCAGCAAAAATGAAAGATGGTTTAAGAATAAGTTCGACATAGACGAGCAATGGAGATCAAGAGACGCACGTTGTTACCAGGCAGGCGCCGCAGCTCCTGCTGGGTCTCCATAGGCATCTGGTGAGCCATCCTGCAATGTGTCTAGTCTATTGGGGGGGATGCACGTGGAGGGCGACAGCGCACTTAGGGAACAGTCTGGAAGACACGGAATCAAGAAAGCGACCGTTACGCGGTGCTGAACACAGGTGATGATCCAGTGGCTAAAAACAGTATCCAAACCAACCAATCACACGATGCCAGGAAGCTACGGACAAGAGACAGGGCACAAACATCAAAGATACTTTTGTTCATTGACGTCGAAATGAAACCACACGAGTTCGCTGCGGCCGCTTGAGCACTTGATACAGCAGCAGGTTGAGACCCAAAAAGCTTCCAATGATCAGTGCCAAATACGTCGAGAAGTTTCCGTAGCCGCGGCCACATATCATGTACCACGAGTCCTCGTATAGCAGTTGCGTCACCGGGTAGTTGCACAAGTTGAACTCCTCGTCAAAGTTGTGAACGCACAAATACTTCTTGCGGCGGTGGTGCATGCCCACGAGGGAGTAAAACGGCTCGTCCTCCATGCAGTTGCCTAGTGGCTGATGGTGACCCAGTGACACGATCTCCGTCGGGTAAATGAACAGTGTCAGCAGCACTAGGACGAGGTAGAGCAAAAAAGTCATTTGGTTCACGGCATGGTCGATGCACGAGTACAGCCAGTCGCTGTCATAGAGGTCCACGGGCTCCAGAGCTTTTTGTACTTGAGGATCGTCTGTAATGGGCAAAATTACAACCAGTTACCAGCCTAGCCCAAACACACCAGCTCTCAAATAGCTACGTGCATACCTCTTTCCCGATCAGCCATCCAACAAAGCAGCAAACTCGATCCTATCAAAATGAAGAACATCACCTGCAAAACAAAAATAGTGACATCAGTAATTTATAATCTCACAGCAACAAATACGTTTAATGCACCGCAAAGTTACCTGTGCATCGATCCCCATTAGACGGACAGTTGAGTAGTAGCCCAAAATGAGGAAGCCTATTGCAAAAATGGTGGTGAGGAATGGCATGAGCAACGCGTAGCCCCATTCGGATTTCCAGTGTTCCTCCTCATAGTAGTCTCCCACAAGCCAAGTGCTGCAAAACAGAGTTCCAGAATTCTGTCAGCAACGTAAATGGAGCCTATAAAACTCTTCAGCACAATGTATTTACCTGCGTAAAATATGGTGCACACAGAGGAATGCAAATGCGAAGAAGAAATTGTAAAACAGAGCGTGGCACGGCACGCCCATCAACCTCTCAGCTAGGAGCGGGTCCGTATCGTGCCACGTCCACCAGAGGAACTTGGTGCCCACCAACTCAAACGGGAACGCCAGCATCACCATTAGCGAGCCCATTGCAAACGGCTGGAAAAATGGGTCGATCCGCAATCGCGACGTCGCGACGAAGGCTCTGTTTCCGCAGGTCACATAAGCAAACTCAACGACCACCTTAGCAATATGATACAGCCTCTCACTCACATATAATAGAGCTGAGCTTGTAATAGCACCGTATACAGCGGTAAGTGTTCAGATACCAACATCACCAGTGCCTGCGCGTGCCACCGGTCGCTGTAGTAGAAGACCAGCTCTACGATGAGCACTTGAAATATTGCAGCAGCCAGCATGGTGGCATTACGCTTGCCCGATGAGTGCACATGCAGCATGAGCAGGAAGACGGATAGGTAAGTAGCTCCCTCCACAACCGCCAGCGAGACGTTTTCGTTCAGCAGTCCGAAGAACGCTATCGGCATTACACGCGAGGTCGCCACCATTTCCCCCAAACAAACAAAAACAAAATAACGTTAAATAACAATGCAAAGGTGTGATCTATCGGATAATTGTTAGAATGAAACATGGCTACATAGCGTGAAGTGAGCTACATGGCCTTCCCGTCGTGAGGAAGGTCGGTGCCAGACTCTTGCGCAATGAAAACCCGATATATCACGAACAGAAGAACACACAGCAGAACCAGCAGGAACACCATGCCAGACACTGAGGTGTCTGCAACCCCAATCATTGGCCGTTTGGGACCTTCAGGTGCGTCTCCACGGTTCCAAACAAGGTTCTCAACTTTCTCCTTCCACGTCTCGGCATCCTGCCCTCCTGTATCTCCAGTCTCGTGCTGAACGTGTTCTGCTTGGTCAAAGTCTTTTGGAATGTAGCAAGTTCGACCTTCGTAGTTGCTGTCGCACAAGCACATACCGTTTACACAATCGCCATGGTTACTGCAGTGCTCACGGTACACGCACACGACAGCACGATCAGACGCCGGAAAGTCCTCCAGATTCGAGTACCCGCTGGAAAGAGACTTCAGATACCGATCGAACGCGATGTCAAACTCGGTAAGCTCAGTATCCATAAACTTGGACAGTTCTTGTTCCAACGACGGGAAGATGAGATTGAAACCCCCTCGTCGAGCGTACTCGGTTGTTGCTGTGAAAAGTTTGCGTGCAACATTGGGGGCAAACCACCCAGGGCAAGACCAGCACGAAGTGTCCCAAGCACGATTCTTGTCACGGCACTTGTCGGAGCAAAAGCTAGTATCAGCCGCCGGGCGATAGAACTTCTCGAACGGAAGGCGGGCCTGAGGATGAACACCCACTAGATTAAGTAGGTCGTGCAACAAACGATTCTTGATAGCCTCGTCCGTAGCGAGTACGGACTGCGTGCCTTCCATCGACGGATTAGAAACCACACGAACAAGCCACGGCTTGGCCATATCGTCGAACTCAAAGTCGAACCTCCACAGGTCGAAGAAGCTATCACTGAGATCAGTCGGAGTAGACTCAACTTCAGGTGCGGCTGAGCGCTTCATCTTGGCTTGCTCGCCTTGTAAGTTGCCACGGTTGCTGAGCACAACCTTGGCGATCGCAGCTTCCATATCATCCTGCAAATGCTTCGTGTCGACTCCCTGTCTCCGTAAATATTTCTTTAGAACATGCCAAGCATTCGTTCCTTCCCGAGTAGCCGACGGAAGCTCATGGAAATCTGCCTGTATATCGAAAAAATCCCATGGAGCGATGTACTGGTCAAAGTTGTAGGCGGCTGGGTCCGACTCAACCTTCAACTTGCTCGGATACTCGCCCTTGGCAATTTGGATCAGTGGGTGGTCATACACGTAAACACGAAGCGGATCTGTCGACGTCACGGCCACGTAGAAACCAACACGAAACTTGTGGTTGTCCAGCAGCAGTGGCTCGACGTACTGATCCACCACCACTGTCTTCCCCTTGAATGTACTCGACTGCAGCTTGAACTGCAAATCTTCATCCGTAACAAAAACTTCAGCGCGTGTGATCGAGTCGTCATCGCCGTTAGGAGCGCGCTCACGCAGCAAAAAGCGCCGGTGTACGTGCGAATCGCGCCCGCGTTTGGGCGAGAAATCGGATTTCTTTCGCGCTGCCGTGTATGCGCTGGTCAGCTGGGTCTGATCGCGCGGCAGCTCGAAGTGTAGCGGTACAAAATCAAAGAAGAACTTCGCGTGCTCTTTCTGCTGCGCTGCCAAGTGTTGGCCAAGCGCGTCGGGCGAAGTGATCTTCTCCGCACCCGGTAGATGGTTCACCTTGGCGTCGAATTGATGCGGAAATTCCAGTTGCAGGAATGGCGGCGCAGCTGCCGTACTCCAGACGAGGTCAAACTCTGAGCTGTCGGACAGTAGCCTTCCCCAAGAGGCCTGGGCGTCAGCGGCTCGAAACTGCGAGATACCGAGCGCCTCCAACCGCTGCAGCACTGGTTTCAGCTTCTGTTCCTGCGTAGCCTCTGGCAAGTAGAATCGCGCTTGGGTGCGGGTGCTCGCTTCTGCGCAGACGTTGATAGACGCGGCTAGCGCAAGCAGAAGCAACAGACTCGGAGGCAGCGGGAGACTCGTCATCGGAAATCTTCCAGTGTTCGTGCCGCCTTTTGTCTCTGGCTTTCACAACTGACTGAAATTTTAACGGTTAAGTTTACATAGCGGTTTAGGCAAGTTGCCAGAAGTCGAATACATGTATGTGCATTCGAACTGTGAACGAAGCCGCTTTCACGTAGCGTTGCAGCTATCCTGACACAGCGCAATGTGATTATCTTGAGTTATGTCTAAGTCACGACCAACTGGCCAAAAGCGATGTATCCTCTTTCCCCTGTTATTTATCTGCACTCGTCACTGTCGCGCCCCCGTCATCTAGCAGAGTTTGGGGATCTGGATAGCAGCGTCGCGAAAGGACTTAAAGGGAGCGAGGCCGGGGAACTGCAGCTGCTTGAGTGCAGCCTGGAAACTCGCGTTTGGCGAGCCAGCGGCGATAGCAACACTTTCCTGTGGCGCGGTTGCCAGAGCACTGGTGTGGAGTCCTTGGCGCTGCTTGTGCTTGGGGCTGCGGTCGCAGATCACATACACTTTTTTCCGTCGGCGGACGACCTTGCAGCCGTCGCACATGCGCTTAACGGACGAGCGCACCTTCATGGCTTCGAGTGGTTCTTGCTCTGCAGTCCACGAGTGACTTTCAGCCGCACTTATGGGAGGGGTACGTTTTGGGTTATCCCTTTCATAAGTGATATTGTTTTTGTTTTGCACAGCATTACTGCTAACTTAACTTACAGTGTTAAGTACCGGTATGCATTTCAATTCGATACCTTCGTGACTGACAAAGTTTGTCAAAGTACAGCAAAGAAAGCCAAATGACCACGATGAAGAAGAATGCAAAGAATAAAACAAAGAAGAATCAGAACATGACCGCCGCTGGCGCTTCCATGACCGAAGAGCGTGAGGAGCGGCCGTTTATGGTGCGAGTGCTGACGGTGGGCGCAGCCTCTTATCTAGCGCACAAGGTCTGGACCAAGAGGAAAACGTTGACAGCAGGATGGTACACAGAGGAGCAGTCGGCGACTGAGCAGGGTATGGTAACAGCCTTTGAATACCTCAGCGCTATGGGGCTTATCTTCGTCATCGGAATCGTGGTGGGCGTGATCTTCAGCAAGATTGCCAAATGGGTCAAGAGCGCCGCACCAGCAGAGCCATAATACGACGGTCAGGGGTAGAAAATGCTGAACGAGGATTCCGCGCGTCCTTGGTCAAAGGAACCTCGCGCTAAAAAGAAAGAACAAGTTAGGAATTGACAAAATCAGTGTGTTGTTGATGCAGAAATGCGTAGGTCTTACTAAAACCAAGTCTAATTCAAATCATTTTTACAACCCAAGCGCGCACTTTTTCAAACTTCCGAAGTCCATGGCACCATCGGGTCGTCGCCGCGTCGGCCACTCGCTGCGTCGCTCTCGCCGCAGGAGCGCCGCCAACGGTAGGGTCAGCACACGATCCACTGCCGGCGCTGGACCTCTTCAAGCGATCGGAGAAAATACCGTCGTAGATCTCTCGGCAGACGACGGGTTGGACGCCGTTGTTACCAGCTCGCGCTTTGGCCTCCCGTCCACGACGCTAGCGAGTCCGTCGCCCAAGAAGTTGAGCAAAAAGAGAAAGAAGAAACGTCCACGCGAATCCACAGCCTTACAGTCTGAGAAAAAGCGCAAGCAGCATTTAGAGAGGCTGCTGGACGAGCTGGATACTCAAGGTGCAGCTTCTCATTCTCACTCTTGATGAAGAGTATAATAATTCTGACTCTTATCTGTTGCTACGACCTGAACAGTACAGGAACAATGCGATCAGCTGATATCAGACGCTGAACGACGCGCACAGGATCTCGAAATGGAGCTCAAGATTCAGCTGGTCTATCTACCCGAAGCTGTACGCAGAATGCCCTGGAAAACCTTCGCGGAGGATTATGGCGGAGACTTGCAGAACGTCATCCAAAGCTTGTCGCAGCCATCACCTCCACGAGCGCAGTCGTCCGTGTCTCGGCACGACATTGTGGCCGCTACTCCATGCAGTGTGGATGATCCCCAGGAAAGCAAGTATCGTTACGAGTCCGCGTCAGACGAAAGTGACCATGACACACAGAATCGCCGTCTGTCAGCATTCACCACGCCAATGTACCGTCGTCGAGCGGGTGAAGTGCCGAAGACTGTCTTACGTGCAGCCCATAAGGGAGAAACCTTTTATTCAGTTCGAGGTTCCCCCATCATACCCGACTCCGTAGCGAAGGCGAAGGCACCAACAACGCCGTTAGTTGCTTCATTTGAGACGGATCTTGAGTCCACTTCAAACTGCTTACGACTAGACAATGAACGTGTGGTCGACTTGTCTCGACCAGAGCAGCTCTCAGCCAAATCACGTGGAGAAGCAACGTCCAAGCTCAAAGATCTTCAAGCCAAGGTGGCACAGCTATTACAACAGCTCAATCCTTGTTCTCGCTAGAGCGGCACGAGTGCAGCAAGATAAACCCACACGGATAACACACAGTTCGGGTGACCGCATACGTACACGGCAAGCGCGAATTCAACGCCCGGCCGTTCGTTGTAGTGAATGTTCTGCTCTCGACACGAATGAATCAGTTAGCTGTGCGTCTCTCTTTATCGTACAAGGAAAAATATAGTATTATAGTTGCAACATTGCACGTACCGTGGTCTCAACGAGTCCAAGCACCCGAGGAATGTCAGTAAAAGAAACGTGGAGTGGAAGACCGCAAATTTCTCGTGAACGCTGTAACTCACGCAGTACAGTGCCACTAGGATGCGATCTCCGCAAAGGCAAAGCAAGTTTCATCTTTAGCTTCTGTTTCAGCTTCGTGGTCGACCGTGGACTCGGATTGTTATCTGCCGTCAATGCTGTTGTTGACGTATCTTGGCTGCTGGTGTCACCGTTAGCTTCACGCTCAAGCACCATCAAGTGCTCTCGCAATTGCAGACCTGCAGCTTCGTTAAAGTTTGTGGCGAAGTGCGAACTTCTCCAGCGTCGAACGGCCAGCTTCAGCACCTCTCGCAGCTCTCGTTCGACTTGGTATACGAACTCATGTGGAGTCTGGTTGTACACGAGCTCTCGACGCTGGACACTAGGCGGCAGGGAGATATTCTTTGCAGTGAAGAAAGGAGTCCAGCACTTTGTGTTGCTCTCGATATCCCACTTGAGCTCGTGAATGCTGCCAGCTACAGTACCTCGTCCGAACATCAGCGGCTGTACATTCGCAAAGACATTTTTACTCGATACAACAAGTGACACATCGCAAAGAGGACAGTGGGGATCTGAAACAGCGTATCCGACTCCTGTACTGGCATTCCAAAGAACCCCTCGACGAAGTACGTAGACAATGTTACCTTCTGGTACGGCGTGTCCAAGAACAAGATAGGTACGCGAAGACTTGCGTTTGTTCTCTTTCGGACGGTGACGATCATACCACATGAAATAGTTAGCCAGTAACACGGCGTGTTCCTCGTGATCCCCTGCACCCATGTTCAAAAATTCCTGTGCGGTACTCCAGACGTCCTTGTCTCCATCAAACGCAAGCCAGTCGTCTAGGAACGGTATCAAGCTCACGTATCGCACCAACGTAGATAGAGAAGCGGATTGCAGCTCTACAGGAGGCGATTGGGCTCGCAAGAACCGAGGCAAGAAAGTGGCTCCATGGCTGAGATTACGGACAAAAACATCGTAGTTTCGACGACGCGCTGCGCTTGCTGGAGTGGCATTCTTCACACTTGTAACCCAGCGTTGCGCATGAGCAAGAAGCAGTTTGTCTTGCGCATTTCCTGAACTAGAAGCCCACGCTTCACCTTCATTATGATCAGAAGCCTGGTTACTTAAAGGAAGAGCTGGGTCCAACAGCAGCGTGAGCTTCAAGAAAGAGGCTTCACGTGCAGCTTGCCTCACACCCAGCCCTTCTGGGTCACCATAGTCGTCGTCATCGATGCCACTTGCTTCCAGGCTAGTTGGATTTCTGGGACTCATTAACGTTCGCCTTCGGGCTGAGCTGCTAAGTCGACTTCGGCGTTGTCGAGGTGAACCATCTTCGTCATCTGAAGATGCAACAGAAGGCGGACCTGACGACATTTTTGCAATGCTTGATGTGGTTTCGTTAGTCGCACCGACCTGGAGGTTAGCGTAGCCCAAATGTTCAATTGGCATCTGACATCGCAGTGAGCCTTCAAGACGGCCTGCTCGATAAAGAGTAAGGAACGGCACTTCAAGACTTCCGAGGAAACAGTTTTCCCGATGTAAAGCTCGCGTTTGAGCTCCAAGATGCTCCTCGCCTTCTTGTTGGTCTTCGTTTATTGCTGTTGAAGCTGGACGAGTGACCTGGTCAAAGATACTGAAGCGGATGACGTCTTGTGTGCTCTCGATACCGTCAGGACTCCAGTCATCTTGAGGAGGACGAAAGGGTAAAGCTAGAGTCTCCATCCACATCGGATGCGCTCCACCACCGTGATCGCTTGTGCTTACAGTTCCCATTACAGTGGCACACGTAGTTTGCCGAGTTTTCCCCTGGAAGCTAACCTGTACGAACACGTGGCTTTCGTATTCCAGTGTCAAGCCTCCGCGTGGAGTTTCTACCACTTCTTCACTCTGGTTGTCACTAGGAGATGGCATGGTCATCATTCGTGGACTCTTCTTCGTTCGATTCAATGTGTCACGTCGTCGTCTTCCTGTCGCGATTTCTTCGGCTTCAGTCGCGTCACGTGCGGGTTTAATCCTCACCGGCACGTTTGTTGCCTTCTGCACTTGTACGTACAACGTGCAGGCAGTAGGCCAATGTGCTGCTGTCTGTGAGGAAGACGCTGATGCCGGTGCTCTAGTGCGTGGTCGCAAGCGTCTCCGTGGAGCAAATAATGCTCCAATTGCTGGAAATTCCAGCGTCCCTGGGAATAGCGGCAATGGTTTCTCTTGAACAATAGCTGCCAGAGGCTTCGAGCGACCTGTTCGCGCTTCCTGGTTGCTACTGTCCGTATTGTATTTACATACAATTTGCGTTTGACGAACACGTTCACGGAAGTCTTGTAGCTTCAGGAGCTGTCGTACACGATGGCGTTCGACGATAGACGCGTCAGCTCGTTCAGCTTCTTCAGATAGCAGTCGACGATCGAACACTGTTAACTCAGGTCGTAGAAGTCGAAGCAACCGCTCGTCAGCCAGCAATTCGTGCTCCAACAACGGCAAAGGTTCATCAAAGACTGCGTGCTGCGGTATCCACCTCGGCGGCTCTACTTTTGCACTGCTGTGACTCGTAATTGCATCGCAAAAGCTAGTACCATGCTGAGACGCATACTCTCGGTCGCGAAGTCGAAGGAGTCGATTGCGTTTAGTGAGTCCACGACCGCTTCCAGCCAAGGGATCAGACACATCACTCGTCCGAAACACTATTCGTCGGCCTAGACCTGCAGCCTGAGCTTCTTGTTGCTGTTGTGTGAAGTAGACCTGAAGACGTCGCACTGCAACATTTTCAGGATCGTTCGGATCGAGTGAAAGCTTCTGAGGCTCAACGAGACGAAGAAAGTCGCGCTCGCTACTGAAATCGGCGTCGGCGAGATACTGCGATAGACAAGTTGAGTTGCGCTTTGAAAGCTTTCCGACGAGTTGAACCGGGGAAGGCGAGGCTTCGTGTCCACCAGCAGTCTCAGGGCGTTTGGGGGGAAGATAGGCAGGACCATCCGAACAAATCTGTGTGCTACGTGTACCAATGTCAGAAATCCAAGCTACCCGAAGATGAAGCCTTCCATGAGTACGTCGACTTGTGTGGGTAAACAGAGGAGCGTTGTGGAACGAACGATGCCATTGCGTCCGTGTGATAGGTGTCGTGCTGCTGAACTGGTACCACTCGTCACTAGGAGTGAGACTCGCTGCAGGCACCAAGTGATCTTCATTATTGTCTCCCCATCCATCCAAAACTGACGAGCGTGATCGAGAAGGAGCAGGCTTTGCAACGTGCTGTCCTGGAACGACCACTGGAACTGCATTTGTCGACAGGAGTTCGTCGCGTAAAAGTCTTCGACGTTCGTACACTTCAGTACAGATCGACGAAGGAAAGAATGGCAGTGTGATGCACAACTTCTCGGAGAAACGAGCTTCGCCGCGGGACCACGACTGAATTCTAGTTGTGCAAGCGATTTTCCCGTTCACACGAGCCACAACGTAGAACCGAGGGCTCCAAAATGAATTATAGGCCGGCTGGGCATCTCTTTTGGTGTTTTCAAGCTGTAAAACAGTCTGCAAAACGTGAGCTGATGTAGTAGAAATTGTGGCCAAGCGCTCGGAGATTTTCTGAATTGCCAGTTGCGATTTGTCGTCGTCGTTCTGGTTTCCAGTGCCAGATCCCACGAGTTCTAAAATGGCGTCTACGCGAGATAAGTCAATAGGCTGTTGGAGCTGTCTTTGCTTGATATTAAGAGGAATGACGGACCTAGAGCGATTTACAGCATCTCGCAGCTCATTCGTCTTGCCTAGAATCTGCTGGTGAAGTTGATTTAGCGCTTCCAGATCTGTTAGCAGTTGATCAACTTCCTGAATCACTTGGCTCGTCGACAGATTAATTGCTGCCAAAATGCGTGGCGTTGTCGTTTGCGCTAGTTGCTCAGTGGTGCGAAAGAAGAAATCATCCAGACGCTGCAATGAGAGTTGCCACGGTTGTAGCTGCTGTATTCGACTGTACGCTGTGTACAGAGCTCGCAGTTGAGCAGAAAGACGATCTGCTAAGGCAAATGTGGGATGATCATCCATCACAATTCGGTCGATGAAAAGCTCAAGCAGAGCAAGTTTCGGCATCTTCTTCTGGTTCTTGTGGCTTTGTCGTGAGTTGGTTGTTGGCTGTACGGTAGTCGTGGCGTTTGTATCATCATCGGCAGTCGAAGGTCTCTCTAAATCTAACACTTCACTACGTGGATTCGGTAAAAGAAGCTCTTCTATCAGTACACCTCTGCGTTGTGTTTCTTCTAACATAGAATTCACACCATGTCTCGGCAGCGTTGTAGTCTCAGAGAGTTCTCTGGAGATCCGCGCTTCCAGACGATCAAGTGTACTACGTTCCAAGCATCTGAATTTCTCTCTCTCGTCATCAACAAACAACCCTGCAGCTTCTTGCTGCTTCAACCGTTCGGATAATTTCTGCGTTGCTGGTAAAGACGCTTGACGTCGTTGAAACCAGCTTGAGCACGACGTTGCAGGTCTCACAATGATCTCGTCGATCGGCTTGGCGTTTGGTGCAATGACCTTATTCGTTAGCAATCTTGCAGTCGTGTCGACATCATCGTCGCTACCATCGTCGTTGGGCTGCTGTTCAGGGGATTTGGCTGTGTCTGTCGCACCCGATGGTGCACGCAGGAACCGATTGTTGCTGTGAGTATCCCGTTCCGTCGTATTATGCTGACGCTTTCGTTGCGTTTCAACTTCATTGCGCTTCTCACTTTCACTTCGCTGTCGAGGTCGAGTAGTCGGAGACTTCGTCCCGTCATTGGAATCGTCTTGAGGTGTTCGTCGTCGTTTCCTTTGGTCTACAGCCACGTCCAACGTCTCTGGTGTCTGTCTGTCCTCCATTTTGTATCACGGATCTTGAAAGGTCGGAGATACCTCGAAATGGCTCGACAAGCCCAAGTGGGGTCCAAACTGCCAGATCTGGTAGGTGAGTCGCAGGTTGGCGTCGTCCGCGCTCACGATTACTTGGCGGGTGGGTGGGGCATCATTTGTTCGTTCCCTCAAGCTCGACATCCAACGTGGTTGTCGGAGCTTGGAGCTCTGCAGAAGTTGCAGGATCAGTTCGAGGCTCGTAACGCTCGGGTGCTGGCGCTTCACATTGCCTCGTTGCGAGAGCAGAGCCTGTTTCTCTCCGACGTCAACGAAACTCAAGAAGTGAAGGTGAAATTTCCTGTATTAGCCGACGAAGATGGCGAATTATCCCGGCGTCTGGGACTTGTTGTCGCTGGAGCGCCAAAACACGCCGCTGACGCTGGACGCTTACCGTTCAGCTGCACAATTGTGCTGGATCTCGACTTGACAGTGCGAATGTTGACTTACTACCCCATGAGTGTCGGTCGTAATTTCTACGAAGTGCTCCGAGCTCTGGATGCCCTCCAACTCTGCACCTTCGAGCAAGTAGTGACACCAGTGAATTGGAAAGTGAGTGACGATGTATTCGTAGAGCCCGATGTGACCACCGATGCAGCCAAAAAGCTCTTTCCTCAAGGAACACATGAGATCAAACCTTACGTCAGACTCACGGCGTCTCCCTCCATAAGCAACGACAACTAACAGCACACAAAGTAGTAAAACATATATACAGTACGTTGCAGATCGACCTCATAGATAATTACGCGTTCGGGTTCTTGCTATGTGTCTTCTATCAAACGGCTCCGCTAAGTCTTGCTACCGGTCCGACTGCGGTCCTCGCGGAGGTTGTTGCTGGTGTTGCTGATGTATCTGCTGTTGAATGAGCTGGTCACTACGTGACACGGTGGATCGCTGTTGTTGCTGCTGCTGCATCAACTGCAAATGGTGATGCAGTGCTTGCTGCTGCATCTGCTGCTGATGAAGCTGTTGCTGAGCTTGATGCTGATACTCATGGTGATGATGAAGCTGCTGGTACTGTTGGAGTTGCTGGTACTGCTGCTGAGCTTGAGCTTGAGCTTGCTGCTGGGCTTGGGCTTGAGCTTGAGCTTGAGCCTGTTGCTGCTGATACTGCTGGGCTTGCTGCTGCGAGTTTTGAGATTGAGCCTGAGCCTGGGCCTGAGCTTGAGCCTGGGCCTGAGCCTGAGCCTGTTGCTGATGAGCTTGAGCTTGTTGATGCTGCATCGCATTGTTGTACCGCGCCATGTTGGCCGCCATGTCCAGCGCTTGTTGTCGCGCTTGTTGGGCTTCTTGAAGAGCTTTCGCCGCTGCAGCAGCTGCCGCTCGTGCACGAGCAGCTTCTTCCTCTGCACGCTGAGCTCGTCGCAGCAGTTCGGCTTCTTCAAAGCGAATCTGTGACGCGTAGTTCCACATCTGCTGCTGAGCTCGCGGGTCTCCAGGCTGGGCGGCGTTTGAGACCGCCGACGAGGTGGAAGACCCCGAGCCACTGCGCGACAGCGCCACAGCCATCTGAGCGGATGTGTTGGTATACGTAGCCATACTCTGCGCACTTGACGTCATCTTCTCGCTTGGACTGGTACGCGCCATCGTAGACGACATGGTAGACGACGCAGCCATGCCGCTCACCATCGCAATCGAGCTACGTGACGATGAGCCCGCACTTTCAGCACTGCTGGTGTTTGCATCATAGTAGCGACCTGGCTGCATCTGGCGCTGCATTTGTTGCTGCTGTTGATGCATCAAAGACGACTGACCAGGAGTTGACGTCCGGCGTTCAGGTGACGGCACGTTCAGAAGACTCGACATGAGACCCATACGGTTATGCTGGGCAGGGACAGACGATCTTCTCGGCAACAAATGAGCCGTCGGACTCGGAGCTGAGACTGAAGATCGCGCCAACTCCGCAGCAGAAGAGGGCGGCATCGCCCGCGCCTGCTCGATACGGAGCGATGGTTGCTGCTGCTGCTCTATCTGCTGTTGCTCCTGGCTCCTCTGCTGTTCACGTGGCGATTCTTGCTGTCGAATGATCATTGAGCCGTGGCCTCGAGGTGTTGAGTCATCTCGTGGTGACTCCGACTCATTTAAGATGGACGAGAACGACATTCGACTGCGAACAGGCTGCACAGGAGGTAACATAGGCGGTGCCAGCGCTTCGCGGCCTTTTTGTGCGTTATCCTCAACCGCTGGCGTTGCGGTAGTGCTCGTGGTATCATCACTCTTCAGGCTGGTAGATGCAGGTGCAGAGTTCCATGTCTCTGTTTGTCTGCTAGTATTCATCGGCGTTGAACGAGGAGGAGCCAGCGGAGGTTGTTGAGGGGTTCCTGCAACAGCCTGCTGACTCGAACTAACGGTTCCACTGGCAGAGTCCATCATCGCCATACTCATCATCGAACGTTGCGACGCCTCTTGAGAGCCCATTCGGCTTCTAGCTGGCCCTGCGCCTCCGTCCGTCGAGACATTGCCACCAGCTTCCACTTGCCTTTCGTAGTGCTGCACATGTGTTGGTGACATTTGCACAGCTCCAGTCATCGCTTGCGAGTGTTGATTCTGCATCTGCGGCATCGATTGGTACATGCCGCTTGGATGTCCCATCTCTGCGAAGGAGCCTCTCGCTTGCTGTTGCTGCTGGATCTGCATCATTTGACTGTGCGTCGGCGTCTGAGCGTGGCTCTGCAGTCCCATTTGCTGCAACGCTTGCATCGACAAATGCTGCGGAGGTACTTGATGTTGCTGTTGTTGCTGCTGTTGTTGCTGGCGCGAGAACTGATACATCCGCTGTGCATTCGCAGTATTCATCTGGGTTTCGTGGTACGAATTGTTGTTGTTCCCGGCTCCTTCCGACGCCATCCCCTGCGATTTTTGCTGCTGCTGGAGCTGCATAATCTGCAATTGATGTTGCATATTCAGCAGCTTCAAATATCGCTCGGGGTTCGATGCAGGGTTCATCATTTCGCGCGACTGCTGTTGATCCTGATGCGCCTGCATAGCAAACTGGTTCGCTGAAAGATCCGACAACACATTGACTCCGTGCATCCCAGGCTGAGCTGCACTCAGAGCTGCCTGGAACGAAATACTCGGATCACTGCCGCTCATTGCCATGGACCCGCTCGGCATCCCGATCGACATGCCTCCAGGGAGATCAGCCGAGCGTCCCATCTGTCGCAACGTACCGCTCATTAAGCCAGCGGCCGCAGACCGAGGCGAGACAGCGACGTTGACACTCGCCACTCCAGTCGCTCCAGTAGCACCCTTTCCGCCTCCACTGGCCGCTGCGTTCTCAATCCTACGCTTCAGAATATCTTGCAAGTTCAGTCGGTTCTTGTAGTTCTGGTAGTAGTTCTTGATCTGTGCAGCAGTCTTCGTGGGGATATTATCTGTCAACGTTGCCCAATCCTTACCGTATTGCTGGTAAACAGAAACACGCAAGACGTTATTACACAGCAGAAGATAAACCACTCATTGCAGCATAACGTACCGAAAAATACTTGAGGAAGTCCGCCTTTTCTCCTTCCGTCCACTTCTGCACCACACGTTTCGCAGGAGCACTCGCACTGTTACCTACTCCAGTATTCGCTGATGGAGACGACGTTCTAGCGCTAGCATGAGGTGTCGTGCTTCCACCTGGGCCCTTCTTCAATGCTACTCCCGTAGGTGCAGTGATCATCGATACAGAAGCTGTCCCAGCCGCCGTCAAACTTGACACCACGCTGACCTTGGGAGATGCGTTGGCGGCACTTGTCTGGTTGTTCCGACGTGGACCTGGCGTCCCACCACCACTTCGACTCGATTTCTTGGTCTTTTCCTCTCCTGGAACTGAAATGCGAGGGCCGTTTCGGTTGTTAGACGATGCACTTGAGGTCGACGAAGAACCTGTACCGCTTTTCTTCCTATTAACTGCGTTTCCACCTAGTTGAGCAGAAGCTGGCGTTGATGTGGGAGTTGCTGCCGACGCCAGAGCTCCTTCCTGCATCTTCTTAAGCCTTCGTTGCTGCTTCAACTCCTTCTTCGTCATCGGAGCTCCACCATTCTTCGGATTAGCAGCAGACACTGTCGACTGACTCTGCAACTTTACCTTCGCGTTTTCCTGAGAAGCGCTGGCAGACGTACCCCCTATTGCCACAGCTATAGCAGACTCCAGCTCCTTGCTTGGCGTAGGATACTTCTTCAAGCGTTCTTCAATAGACAGAGTCGAGACTTCATAGCCCGTACTGTACGAGTTATCAGTTAGCAGGGACGCATAGTCCACCAAGAATGGTCGTTGCTGTCCTGCAACGAACTGCTTGAGTTGCTGCGTGTACAAGTTAAACTTCTCCTCGTCCGAAGCGTCGGAGTCTTCCGAATGAATAGCATCGTCGAGGTGCACTGCAGATTCTGTCGCTGACGAGCGCACACAAAGCGTGTGGTCTGATCCAGACACCATATCCAACGCACAGTTTCCTTCTGCACTCTCCTTGGCTTTTTCTTTGTTGCTAGTCGTCACGCTGCCCTCTGCCTTCGTCGTGGAGCTACGGAGTAAACGCTGAGCACCAGGCGAATTAAGAATATTCTCAGAAGCTTGATGAGAGCGGAAGTTAGACGGGTGGAGCAACAGCTTCGCGACGTGCTCCGGGAGTTGCACACCCAGGCAAATAGCAGCACACGCGGACAAGTTCCAACAGCTCCAAGTGTTCTTCGATCCCGCTCCACGACGCCGTAATTGCTGTTCTCGCAGCAGCGCCTTGTAGTCCGCAACCTTCTTCGTGCGATAATAAAAATCAATCACATCGCCAGTCGTCTTGTTCCTCAGGTAGGAGGAGATCCGCGGGAAGTTCTTGGGGAACTGCAGGAACTTATCTATGTAGATACACTTCTCCAGGTCATTCCACGGGTTCACCTTCATCTCCGCCTTTTCCTTCAGCTTCCAGTCCGTCACTAGCCCGTCCGCCATGCAGCTTTGACCATTGACAAAGCGAGTGATATAGCGTTGCTGTCGGTCTGCCGGGGTGATCAACATGTCTGGGATGACTGTTGATAACGCGTTCTTAAGCCGCTTCTTCCTTACCTCCTGGTCAAGCAGAGCCTGAGCCTTAGCCTGTTCAATCTTCTCCAGGTCGTTATTCTCCAAGTCAGCACTAGAATTGTTCGTCAGCCGAGACGATGTTCGCACAATTGTCCCTTCGCCTCCAGCAGCTTCCGCGGCCTTTTCAGCTGCAACCAACTGCTGCACATGAGGACTCTGATGAATGGTATTCGTCGTTCGGATAGGTCCACTTTCGCTTAAGCTCTTGAGCTTCTGTTTCTGCAGCTGCTTGAGACGCTGCTTGTCCTGTCGCTTTCGATCTTTCTCCATCTTCTTCACCCCCTGTTTCCACGACTTCTTCAGGTCCAAATATTCCCGCGAGAGCTTCTTCATGTAATCGTGACGCGCACGATTCCGCATTCGAACTTTCAAACGGACTTGGTCGGCAAGGGCTGATCCGCGATCGATATTTTCTTGATAGAACGCATAGTCACTGGGTTGGTGGTAAATTTTGGTCGCCAATTGGCCTTGCTCCAGTCGCTTCGGGAGTTGCTCGTTAGCAGCTGCCGTTTTGCGTAGATTATCCGAGAACACGTCCGCCAGCAGCTCCACGAATCTCGAATCCACTGCTACCTTCACTGGAGACGTCAAAAGAGGCCGATCAGACGACACAGCTGAAGAGGAATCAGACGTTGTTCCGTCAGTTGGTGTGCTTCCGACTTTGGCTGCAAATTCAGCATTACCCACTGACACAATGTCCATATCCACTGGAGCTGAAGATGCCTCCTGCACAGTCTCTCCACTCGCAATCATTCTCTGCAACGCCTTCATTTGCTTCTTCACGCCTGCAATATCTGAATCGAGAACGTCAATTGTGGAGAGAATTTCTTCCTTTGACGGTTTTGCTGGTGCTACGTCGTCTTGTTCGACATCATCGGCCTCCGACATCTTCTGGTCTCCAGCCTTATCCACTTCATGAGTCGTCGAAGCTGCAGCTACACTTGCCTTTGGTTGCTCCTCCTTCTCTGGAGTAGATGTCACTGCAGTCTCAAGCTCAATAACCCCCACCTCCTTGCTATCTGAAACAGCAGTGACAGCAATTACAGACTCGACCACTTCATCTTTCACTTCGGGGTGCTGGTCATCCCGAGATGTCAGGCTATCCACAGCAGCTTTACCAGTCTTCCCTGCACTTACATCAGCAGATGTGTCGTCGTCTTCACCCAAAGTCTTCTCTTTCTCGCGCAAGGTGCTATCTTTCTGCTGCATTAGCCCTTGGCCCCATCCAATTCGAGGTCGCTTTGCACGCTGAGGTGGTGACTGGGCCACGAGTCCTTGACCCCAGCCCAAGCGTGGACGCTGTCGTTTCGTCGGTGTTCCATCTCCGAGAACAGTTGGTGATGACGTATCACGAATTGTATCACTTGGAAGCGGGATATTCGGTAGCGCTGGCATCTCTTCTCGTGGTCTCGAAGCTCGTGCATCGCCTGCATCTCGTCGACTAAGCAAACCGGAACAGCTCGTCAATGATTCTTTGCCCACTTGCGCTCGTTCAGTCATTGGAAATGATCTCTGGGAATGTCTGTCCATCATACTGTCCATTGATCCTGCTCGCAGCAGCTCTCTTTTCCCCACATCTTCTCTCCTCAAATTCTCATGAAATGTTCTTCTCCGTCCATCTGTGTTGCTCTCGTGAGGCTTCGGCGGTGATGTCTTGGAAGGAAAGGAAGACGTGGAGCGAGACGTCTTACTACCGCTAGCATAACCCATTGAACCTCCTTGTCGAGTTTCTGACGACGAGTGCGGACCGCGTCCCAACAGCGTCGAAAAAGACGCGCGACGGTCGAGCGCTGGGCGTCCACTTTGTTCTAACGAATGCGTGTGGGTCAAAGATGACGCCTCATCTCGCTGCTTATGAAAAGCTCCACGCTTGTCTCCCTGCGGTGTTTTCTGTGATAACTCCGAACCGAACAGTGCCTTGCCCTCTTCACGAGATCCGTCACGCCGGCTACCGTTTGGTGGGCCAAACGAAGAGAAGGATGTTGATCGAGGCTTACTATTGTCGCTGTACACATCAGACGACGGATCTGTTCTACTGCGCTCAAGCTTAGCCCGCTTTTCGCGAACTACGGGAGACATGCTGGCTTTGACCGTGTCCACAGCACGCTTTCCGTCCTTGCTATCTTCCGACAAACCGCTGCGTGGAAAGTCTGCCTCGCCGTCTTTTAAACTGGGAGTAATGATCGGAGTAACAGCACTCTCGACCTCCACAGAGCCATTCTCTACCACCATTTCACCCTCCTCAACTTCTTGAGTGTCAACATCGCTTTCGAAAACTTCCTGAGGTTCAGCAGCAGGCTTGGCGATAGAATCACCCGTATCCAGTTCCACGTGAGAATGTTCAGCTTCACTGGGGGTCGCCTCTTGAGCTGTACTCTTCTCGATTTCGCCATCGGCACTTTTCATTTCCACATCCACCGCTACCTGTGTCTCAGAATTTAAATGAACAGAATATTCCTCCTTTTTGCTCGAGCTATCACCTGCGTCCTTCATTTCAACGTCATCGTCTTTTGCAGAGGTACACGTCTCCTCAACAGCACAAGTATCTGCTTGCGATTCTTGCGTATGACGCTCTTTCATCTCTAATCTCCCTTCGTCCTCGATAGACGACGTAGTGGAAGTTGCTGCAGTCAAATCACTTAGCTTTAAACTGACGTCACCTTCGAGTTTTTGAGACGCAAGTGCCTGTTCATTATCAGAGGATGTCTTCTCCTTAGGTGAACCCATGTCATTTTCCATCGAAGCACACACCTCGAACGACTTCACGACCGTTTTTACCTCTTCTGAGTCCGATTTTTCAGCAGAATCAGACGAAGCAAGAGGAGGAGCGCTCTCAGTTTTCGCCTTGTGATCAATGCCATTCTCGGCTACGGCTTGCGTCTCCCTCGCACTGGCATCGCCGCCTGTTTCCATCACCTTGTCGTCCTCGTTAGCAGGTGCAGGTGCAGCTTTACTAGCGTCATTTAAGTCTTTGTCGTCAGCCTCTTTTTTAATGTCATCATGCACCTCCTCCTTTGTCTTCGTTGCAGACTCATCCCTCTCACTACCATTGGGAACCACACGAGGAGCCGCTAGCTGCCGCTCCGTTCTTCTTCTTCGTTCGGCTTCGTCAACCTCCGTCGACGCAGAGCGTGAGTGTGCACGTCTACGGTGTTCGCCAC
This sequence comes from Phytophthora infestans T30-4, assembly GCF_000142945.1. NCBI lineage: Eukaryota > Oomycota > Peronosporomycetes > Peronosporales > Peronosporaceae > Phytophthora > Phytophthora infestans. The sequence continues at coordinate 399,829 of NW_003303684.1, read as the reverse complement.
CTCCCATCGTCCGCCTCGATGATACCTCCCTCCTGTAAGGCGGAGACCTGTTTCCGTAGCTTTCCTGGTCAATCCGATAGGACGCATGGCTGTCAGTAAAAGGGCGAGGTGGCAACGCGGACGACGCTCGCCTCATACTCTCGGTCAAATCACGGTCCCCGCTTCCTGTTTCACTTGGCGTGAGTGATCCCCCTGACCTCTCACTAGTCGTAGCGTGAGCTTCCTCGGGCTTCTCTTCACCTTCCTCCGCACTCGCTGACGGCTCGCTGCCTCTGTAATAGTCGAAAGTAAAGCTCGACGTCCGTACAAGCGACATGGATCTCGTGTCTCGCTCTCTCGTTCGAGCACGGTATCCTGGCTCATAATCGCGCATCTGTCGGTCCCGGTAGCTACTTGCCATCGCTGAGCTTCCTTCACTGCTGCCTCTGTCTCGACTAATGGATCGGCGATGCGGCAAGGACACAGCTGCTTTGTATCGCACTTCCTTGGGGTAGAACCGATTGCCGCGCTGGAAGTTGGGGAATCGTCCGCCTCCGCGTCCTCCGCCTCTCGGCCACGAATCTCGCTCGCGTCCACGCTGTCGACTGTCGAAGCTACTTCCACGTCCCCGTCCAGAGGCAAATTGTGGAGCCCCTGAGCCACATCCACCTCGCTCCCAGTTGGCAAACGTGCGATGGCCTCGAGGCGAGAAAGATCGCGAGCGTGAGCGGGATCGGGAGCGCGGAGGAGACTTCGGAGACCGCGGAGAGTGTGATCTAGATCTAGACCGCGTACGTTGTGAGGCTCTGGAAGGTGAGCGAGACACCGAGCGGCCTCTTAAGCGCGAAAAAACACGTTCTCTCTGATACGGAGCTCCTCCGGCGCCTCCTTCGTAGCTCATTTGCTGACGCTTGAAGTAGCTTCCGCGCCCGCCTCCGCTACTACTGTAGGGCCTAGGGAAGCGACTACGAGGCGGAGAGCCGCCACGCCACTGCTGGCTATGACTGCTGTAGGCCGGAGAGCGTCCGGACTCAAGCGACTGGCGGTCCATCGAACTTCGGGACGACGAATTGAGTTGAATGATGCGACCTCTGGGCGGCGGTGCCTCGCCAGGCTCAGGCGGTGAGGCCCTGGACGAGTCCTCAGCCATCTTCTCTACACTGGGAGTCTTTGTCTGGGCGAATTCCTCTCGGCTGGGCTGGGGCGGCCTTCTCGCGCGCTCTTATAATGGAGGCGGCGACTACTTGAGGCAAGTGCGCAGGATTTGCATATGCCGAAACACAGGATTGCATCGACCGTTTTCTACACGATCACGCTCACCCCCCCCCCTGTCGCTCCAGTGTCCACCCAGGTGCCTCGTCCAATAGCAACAAGCCACGCCACGATCGAGAACAATAATGGAGCGAGCTCTCGGGGAGCCGGCGCTCGTGCTGTGCGGCGTCTGCATGGACAGCGAAGAGCACGAAGAGAGATGGATGCCGCTTCGTAGTGGAGACGACCAGGCGCTGCTGGTACGCGACGTGTGTGTTCGCCCGCACTGCCCGCGGCTGCAGGTGCGCGGTCACTTGTGTGTCAATCACATTCTGGAGCTTGAACTCGCGTGGCAGGGCAACTACAGCGTGCGTGCTTGCCATGGTTGCCGTGTGAGCGCACTGCAGATCTATAGCGACAAGATTGATGTATGGTTCATACTGGCCGCCAGCGAGCATACAACCGTCGCACATGGTGTAGAGCGCCGTGTCAAGACGCCGTTATCGGGTGCTTTGGCCATTTCGAACACGCCTGTACGTGCCGCGGCGGCTGGGAAGAGGCCGATTGGGAAGCGGCAAAGCCTCCGACGCAAGTCCAGCCGATTCATTAAGCAGCATGTGCAGAAAGAGCAAATGATCGCGCTCGAATGGAGCTTGGGCAACCTGCCGCTGGAAAAGAGCAAGCATCTTTGGAAAGATAACCGCAAACGTGTGGAGATGGAGAAGGATCCAGAGGCCTACTACGCGGCTGCTAAGCCACCGGTCAAGGAAGCGCCCGACGTGAACGCCCTACCGGAGCCCCTGGATACTTTCTGTGCCGCACTGGGATGTCAACGTTTTGCCAAGACTGACAACCGATGTCGCTTCCACTCGTCCAAGCCGCTCGTGTTTATCAAATCCGTGGCCAAGGCCAACGAGGCCAGTGCTTCGGCGAAGTGAAAATTAACAAGGACAAACAATTATGAAGGCGTACGTGCGCCTACCTGCCACTGTTGACCTAATGGTTACTTAAGTTATGACTCGAATTGGAGATAAATGCCGAGAAGACGCGCAACAGTGTCAAGCTGCACATGAAGAAACAGGACACGAATTGCAGTGAGCGTGGGCCGATGCATAATTCATTTGATTATCGCTATATTTTTGCGCACTTCCGTTCATCTTTCGAGCTACCCTTGTCTTTATCAACAGCAGCGAATACGAGTAGCATACTGCAGCGCAGTTTCTTTTTCAACTGGACTGATGTTTTATGGCAAATAACCGAGGACAACGTGGAATTGAGCAAAAGCAACGGTTAAGACTACTCCTACCATATCGACCTTAGTTCTTCAAGAAATCAGCTACTTCGAAGTACAAGAAACAACAAAATCTCAATACGATATGCAGCGGGTGTCTTCATTCCTTCAACGGCGACGATGCCAACGCTCGCGACGATTGAAGCCCATTCCAAACCCATTGCCGCCGCCGAAGCCATTACCGCCACCGGGTGCAGCCTCCACCTCCTGCGGCGCCTGCAAACCCGCTGTTGCCGGCCTGGCCGAAGCTACCCATTGCCCCTTGACTACCAAAGCCACCGAACGCATTGCCACCTTGCATTCCGAAACCTGTCGGCTGACCGAAGCCACCTCCACCGTTTGCATTCATGCCTCCGCCCATGCCGGCGACGGGACCACCGAACATGCCACCACCAGGAGCTCCCATCCGATTCACACCGCCGAATCCGCTCATCCCGTTTCCGGCAAACCCGGGGTTATTGCCAATCGCACCACCAAAGGCACCACCGTTTGCGGGGATTCCTCTGCCGGCGCTTGTAGCACCAAGCCCGGCTCCGAACGCGTTGCCGTTACCGAAGCCTGACGAGGGTGGAACTCCGCTCATGCCTGCGCCATCACCTTGAGGCGCAGTGACCGGTGCTGCTGGCACTTGATCGCCAGAAGCTCCTCCATTGGTCGGTGCTGCTGGTAGTTGATTGCCAGAAACTCCTCCATTTGTTGGTGCTGGTGTGGCTCTTGACCTACCATTTGACGTGGCCGCAGGGGTTGGAGCTGGCTGCCCACTCGGAGTCGTCGGGGCTGGAGTCGCAGGTCCAGGGGCGCCAGGCCCCGGTGCGCCAGGAGCACCCGGGCCAACAGCTCCGGGACCAGGAGCTGCAACAGCGTTGTTGTTCGAGCTTACGACAGCATTGTTGGAGCTCGCAATCACAGCGGATGGAGCGCTGATGGGAACTGGAATGAACTGCGGAACCTCAACAGCAACAGGTACCGGAATGGCGATCTTCTTGACTTTCTTGACGACTTTGACGTGATGGTGGTGATCCTTCCTGCTTTCGTCGTCTTCGGTTGCTTGGGAATCATCAGCGTTGGATCGTAAGCCACGAAGCGCAGGTGTCGCTTGAACTTCATTCGTGGAGACGAAAAGGCTCAGAGCGAGGAAGGTTGTGAATGCGGCGAGACTTTTCATGTCGAGTTGTCGAGTAGAGAAGGTGGTTGATTTGTTGCTCGCGAATTGAAGAGTGAGCAATGAAGTGGGGCTTGCCTACACGGTGATGTCCTCACGCGTCACGACATGTGGGCACAAATTGTGATAGGGGGTAAACGACTGATCTTCTCGCTGCGCTCGATTCCTCTCAGTCGAAATTGTGAACATCAGTGGTGATGGAGAATATGCTAGCGTTCGCAATGACGTCTTACATCCCGTGACTTGATACTGTATTGGTCGCTCCTACATATAGTTTGGGGAACAGCCATATATTAGCGTGTGCATGGTTTGCTACCGAAATGTGATACTCGATGCAACTAGCGGTTCCAGCCTCCTGCTATCACACAAATTATTAGTGAAGATAGAGCTGCGCGAGGCATTGCCGGGCAGCTCATCATGGTGAGGTAATTCTAAAAGGCAACTTGTGTGGTATTTTACTCATCCTATCTTACCCACTTTATGTGAAATTGTTCGACGCAATAGTGTACCGGGGCGTACTGTACGTGCAATTTAATAGTGCAGCTCAAGGGCAACTAACGTTAGTGCATTTTTTGGTGGCAATATGGCATTCTTTGAGCGACTCATTTGCAAAAGCGCAGCGTACGTCACATTGCCCCAGAACCTGACGCCTTCTGCATTTCTTTAATCGAAGATCTGCTACCGACGCTAACTAAGAAACGGAGCGTCGCCTCTCAGACAGTCGAAGTTGAGCCTGTACGTGGCAGCCCAGCGAAACGCGCTGCAAGATCTCAAAAGTAATAAGAACATTCGATTTTCTTAATAAGATATGCGATGCACTCAAGCCCCTCAAACTGCCAAATGACGACCAACACGACGTCAACTATCTCAAGTGCATAAAGTACTGAAAGCCTCCAGTCTGGTTTGCTGTCTCCAACAGTTAAAATTGAAAGGGAACTGGACGACTTTGTTGATCTTCGCGACAAAGTGTACAGTGGCATGTTTTTGGCTCACAGCGCACAGTATTGTAAGCTCTGCTCGGTAGAACTGGATGCGGTGGTGAATGGAGTCGACTCAGGCGGCGTGACCTTTACTCTGTTTGGCGTGAAGCGCGTCATGTGTAAGCTCTCGAAGTTCACGAAATATCTACTTAGGTGTACTGTGCAGCTGATGCTCAAGGTTGTTGCTTCGCACAAATTCTGGTTTCTCAAGCGGTGCACGCTTTCCTGTTCACACCAAGCGCAACCGCGGTGACGACCTAGATAAAGAGAAAAAAGAATACTGGCACCCAAACTTCTTCTAATCAACGATTTACATTCTTTCTCAATTGCTTTCAGGTATCACACAAACACAAATTATTCTCCATCACCACTGATGTTCGCAATTTCGACTGAGAGGAATCGAGCGCAGCGAGAAGATCGGTCGCTTACCCCCTATCACAATTTGTGCCCACATGTCGTGACGCGTGAGGACATCACCGTGTAGGCCAGCCCCACTTCATTGCTCACTCTTCAATTCGCGAGCAACAAACCAACCACCTTCTCTACTCGACAACTCGCCATGAAGACTGCTGCCGCGTTCGCTACCTTCCTCGCTCTGAGCCTTTTCGTCTCCACGAATGAAGTTCAAGCGACACCTGCGCTTCGTGGCTTACGATCCAACGCTGATGATTCCCAAGCAACCGAAGACGACGAAAGCAGGAAGGATCACCACCATCACGTCAAAGTCGTCAAGAAAGTCAAGAAGATCGCCATTCCGGTACCTGTTGCTGTTGAGGTACCGCAGTTCATTCCAGTTCCCATCAGCGCTCCATCCGCTGTGATTACCAGCTCCAACAATGCTATCGTAAGCTCGAACAACAACGCTGTTGCAGCTCCTGGTCCCGGAGCTGTTGGCCCGGGTGCTCCTGGCGCCCCTGGACCTGCGACTCCAGCCCCGACGACTCCGAGTGGGCAACCAGCTCCAACCCCCGCGGCCACGTCAAATGGTAGGTCAAGACCCACACCAGCACCAACCAATGGAGGAGTTTCTGGCAATCAACTACCAGCAGCACCAGCCAATGGAGGAGCTTCTGGTGATCAAGTGCCAGCAGCACCAGTCACTGCGCCTCAAGGTGGTGGCGCAGGCATGAGCGGAGTTCCACCCTCGTCAGGCTTCGGTAATGGCAACGCGTTTGGAGCCGGACTTGGTGCTACAAGCGCTGGCAGAGGAATTCCCGCAAACGGTGGTGCCTTTGGTGGTGGGTTTGCCGGAAACGGGATGAGTGGATTCGGCGGTGTGAATCGGATGGGAGCTCCTGGTGGTGGCATGTTCGGTGGTCCCAGCGCCGGCATGGGCGGAGGCTTGAATGGAAACGGAGGAGGTGGCTTCGGTCAGCCGACAGGTTTCGGAATGCAAGGTGGCAGCACGTTTGGTGGTGTTGGCGGTCAAGGTGCAATGGGCAACTTCGGCCAAGCTGGAAACAATGGGCTCGCAGGCGCGACAGGAGGTAGAGGTCAACTTGGCTTCGGAGGTGCTGCACCTGGTGGCTTCGGCGGCGGCAATGCGCTTGGAGGAGGCTTCGACCGCCGCGAGCGTTGGCGTCGCCGCCGTTGAATGGATGGAATGGAAACATCCGCTGCATAAGATTCCTTTGCTAGTGTATCGCTCATTTTCCTATAGCAGCAGTACTCAAAGAATGACAATTCAGAATAAATAGTAAACAAATAATTCCGTTTGAAGAAGGACCGCGTTCGTAGCAGTGATAAAGGACAATGCTGGATCTTCAGTGCAATTCGTTTCCTTTTTCTTTCCTTCCGCGATAAGCTGTAAATGCATTTACCGAGGTGCTTAGAGAAATTCTTGACTGCACTGAATTTGCCAAGTTACCGGTAATACTACTACTACCTCCGTTCTGAAAAAGATAACCATTTCAAATTATATTACAGCCTACCCAACAAAATACCCTCTCTATGCCGATCTTTTTTTGGATTTCGAATCTCCCGCGCTTTCCCGACCAGACTGGCTCCCGCTCCCAGCTTTCATTTTGTAAACTGGCACCTGGGGGAGATCACAGACAGTGAGCGCCAGGCCGTCTGGGAGACCTTACTGCTTCGCAGCGTGGGAGAAGTGGTCAAACATGGAGAGGTCGTTCGGGTTGCAGCGTACTTCCGTGTGGGCCGCCAAGTTGTCGAGCGAATTTGGAGGCGTGGAATCAATTCGATGGGAGATCGAGTAGCAGCCGTGGTCAAGTCAAGAAAGAGCGCATGTGGTAGGAAGAAGGTGGTTCGAGCTGAGCTGTGCGAGAGAATCGCTGCAGCTCCTGTCAATGAGCGCGAAAACCAGCGTCTGCTTCAGCGCGCGTCCAACATGAGCTGCTACCTGGTTCAGCAGCTGATCAAGGAAGGCAACATACGGCGTGCGCTCAGACAGACCCGCCCACTACTTACACCCACGCACAAGTTGGCGCGCCTCCGGCACAAGGACAAGCAAGTACGAGCTGGCACTCTCCCTACGTCACTGGCTTGTGACGCTACCTCACTCGCCAATGCTAACGCGTACATGCTGCTTCTTGCAGCGAGCAGCCCCCCACCGCCTACCGCTGAAGTTCCAGAAGCCCCACTGAGCGCCCCTTCAGAATGTGGCGATGTAGTTGCCGTCTTAGATCCGTTTTTGTATCTGTAGTTGTACGGCGGAGCAAGAACGCCTGTGCCTTGCTTAGTTTCTCACTGTGCTCTCGGTCGTAAAGCTAGCTAGCCAGCCTCTCACAAATTAATAAACGCTCAAATGAACGAGGCGGAGCGCTGCGCAAAAAAAAAAAATGGTTATCTTTTTCAGAACGGAGGTAGTAGTAGTCAGAGCACTCGGTAGTCTGATCAACGCACTATTGTACTGTACATGAAATACGGGGGTGCATTTCTCGTTTCGTTAAATAAGTACAACGGAACATGCTACGTGCTTCATTCTTGGCTCCGGAGATGCTGCACCTGGTGGCGGTAATGGCTTCGGCGGCGGCAATGGTCTTGGAATGGGCTTCAATCGTCGCGAGCGTTGGCGTCGTCGTCACTGATTCATACGGAGGCGCATACTCGCTGAGTAAGTAGAATTGCTTGGACCCCGTTGCGTGCATGATCTTGTTGCTGCTTTTCCGCTCGGCGAACGACATAAAATTTAAGAGAATTTTCAATGAATATTACAGTTGGTCAAAAAGAGGCAAATTTTCAGGTTACAACAGTAGTAAGTTACCTAGCGTTTTTTCTGGCGACTGTATCCATGCTGTTAAATACTGACCGTAACAGCTAATATCGTGTTAGGTTTGTGTTGCAGTTCCCCACATCAAGCCGGCACACAGTGTTTTCTACTTAGCCAAGCAAGCTCGAAGCCCTTCCTCGCAGCCCATGGAGGTCGCGTGGAGTCAGCTGCGAGAGGAGGCACGGCGCCTGGCGCAGGATATCGGTCAATCCGGACGTGAGCATCACTCACTGGCCAACAGCCGCGCCGTGTGGGACGCTATTCGCGTGCATGGCGTGCCATCCGAGCATCGCGAGTGGGTCTGGCCCATTCTACTCCACGATCAGAGCATGAGACTGCAGCGACAAGAGATAGAAAGCGGAGCCTCCTACAGTCAATTACTGCACGGTATGGCTGACGATATACAGGAGACCAGCAATTCACTGGAGCAGGCACAAGAGGAGGCGATGGAGAGGTTCCGCCACCTTAATCCCTTCCAGGAACGCAAGATCCGCCGCATTTTGCTCGCCTATGCCAAATCTAAGGACGCATTCTACTATTGCCACGGGATGGTTGAATCCTGTGTCGTTCTCAGCACGTTTCTGGTGGAAGAAGACGCTTTCTGGAGCTTCCGGATGCTACTGGAGGTGCTGTTGCCCAAATACTTCGATGAGTCCGTCGTGGATTTCCACACGGACTGTCTCGTACTGCAAGAGCTTTTTTGTGTCCATGACTCTGCGCTTAGCGACCATTTTGCGCTTCTGGGCGTATCCATTCAACTGCTCTGCACCAAGTGGTTCTTCTCCTTCTTCGCCGAGTCCATGCCGTTTGACGTCGTGTGTCGCCTCTACGATATTATGTTTGTGGATATTTGCAGTCGGCAATTAGGCTCCAAGATAATTTTCTCAACGTCGCTGTCGGTATTATTGTATCTGAGCTCGACGCTGGTGGAAATTCAGGATGTCAACGTGGTGCTGGACGTCATTAACGAGTTTTGCTGGGCGACGCTGAATGATTACTCGGTGGCCGAGTCGTTCCTGGATCTTATTAACTTTATGCATGAGCAAATTAACGACGACCAACTGGCTGCCTTGCGTCAGAAGTATAGAGCTCAACTAGCACAGGAAGAAGAGCAGCGGAAAACTCTACAGCGGAAAATTCAGAGAAAGATAAGCAGCAAGAAACTCAAACTGGAGAAGCAGGGATCGTCAGAGCAACAGGAGCATACGCGCAAGGGTAGAATTAACAGTATCAAGCTACTTATCCAGTGGAGGAAGCATATGGTCGATAACTCCGATGTGTCTTCAAGCCAAGCAAGGAAACGGAATAGCAGCAGGGTAAGTAGTAGCGACTCCAGTGACAAAAATCGCTGTGGTCGTCACAGCAGAACACGCAGTCGAGAACAGGAGAGTTCATCATCAAGCAGCGACGAGGACAGTAGAAGCGACAACGGAGAAGCGGGACTTGAGATCGTTACGACGCCGTCAGAGAAGGAGATGCTGGCCAGAGTGTATCAGGGCATCAGCAAGATCAATCGTAGACGATCACGGTCGCGTACGTCGTCATCCATGCGCAGCTTTTCGCTAAGAGGAGCCGATGGAGTGCTTCACCCGCTCTCGTCTCGTAGTTTGTCCCTCTCAAACTCGATACTTAGCACGACTTCGTCAACGAAAGAGGTCGATGAAGTTAGTGTAGCTGGCGATGGCGACCCAGAAGACGAGGACGCATTATGGGAGCGCTTACGAGTGTCAGGCACCCCAAAATCTGTTGTTCGACATAGCATGAGTGGTGTACCAGATGCACATCGATCGTGGATCTGGCCAGTTCTGATTAACCAGCTCCCAGCACCCTCAGACTTGCCTCGAAAACTTGCAGCGGTGAAAAATGACGATGAAGACGCGCTTTTAGACCGTGAGATCGCGAAATCGATCGAGAACGACATCACCAGGACACGGAATCTGCGCAATGATCAAGTCATTCCGATGCGTCGAGTGCTTACTGCGTTTGCTAATCGCAATCGTCGTGTTGGATACTGCCAGGGCATGAACGAGATCTTGGTGGTTCTTTTGCAGTACTTGGATGAGGATCAGGCGCTTCGAGCGCTTATTTTGCTGATTGAAGTGCTGCTACCTGCTTACCATGTGGACTCGATGATTGGACTGCATACGGACTGCGCAGTTATGAACACATTATTACGGCAAAACGACGTCGAGTTACACTCCCATCTCAACGAGCTAGGACTGAACATGGAGATCCTCTGCACAAAGTGGCTTGTGACGTGCTTTCTCACGTCTCTTCCGACTTTTTGTGGCCTCAAGGTGATCGACATGCTACTAGCTCGCTCAAAGGAGAAGCAGCGTGCGTCGCGTGTACTACTTGGAGTGGGGATCTCGATTTTCTTCACTTTACGTGAAACGCTGTTAGATGCGAAGGACGCCGGAGAGGTGCTGCTGGCGATCAACGAGTACTTCGCGCGGGAGATGACCAAGACGACGGTGGAGATGGACAAATTCCTTCACTTCTGTCTGATCATCACGGACCAATTGGAGCCTGACATTGTGGAGGAGTTCCGGCTAGTCCACAAGGACGAAGTGATGGAGCGGTTTGCTGCGTTTGAAGCCAAGAAGATCGAGATGCGACAGCAGCTTGAAGAAGCAAAAGCCAAGCAGCGGAAAGTGGCGAGTGCGCCGCCGTCACCTTCGAAGACGGAGCGCTTATCTACTCTCTCAGCGTCAGGGATCGCGTCGGGCAAGTCTAATGGCAACAACCGGATATCTGGGCTGTCTTCGTATATTAGCAACCCTCTGCGCAGCAGTGGAGGCAGCAAAACTACCGGTGCAGGAGACGACAAGGAAAGCCATAAACGCTACCAACGTGTCGACGTCCTGCAAGCTCACCACAGCTTCAGCGAGGATTTAGAGAAGATGGAAGACCAGCTGGAAGACCTGGCAGATTTATTTGTCCGCGGCAAGATCGACGAGAAGGAGCACTCGTGTATTCGGGCGCAGATTGTTCGGAAGTGGTGCAAAGGTATGAATTCACCGCAGTCTGCAATGGTTCGAGTCCAGTGTGTGAAGCACACGTACTGCGAACGCAGTGGTGGCGACGGATGTACGAACTCTGCGCCAGGATTACTAGAAGGACCGGTGCGAAATAGCTTCACTGGCGAAGCAGAGGGAGCTCATCGAGGGAGGAAAGGGTCTATCTCGCTGTACGGGCGCATGAAGAAGGCCCAGAAAAGTGCGCTCGCCATATTTAAATCCACTTTTGAATGAAAGGCGCCAATGCGTGCGTGGAAGAACGAGAAAGACATCATCACTCACTGCCTATAGATAGGAAGGTGTCATGATGGGATGCTCACTTGCTGCTATTCTTACTGGAACTGTTTTGTCGGTGATTTTTTTGAAGTGCAGTTTACATTGTTGCTGTCTCGCTGGTGGCACGAAACTCAGTGAATGCAGTACGACGCCTTCTTGGAAGAACTGCTACTGCGTGGGTCTCCTCGTAGTACTGCACCAGCACCTTCCCAACTTGCCAGGACATCGATGGAGCTGCCTCGAAAACGAGGTGGAAGGAGGAACAAGATCCCAGATTACCCACTCAACGCTCCATCGACGGTTGTGCGGCAAGCGCTCATCCCGAATGGCCCCGGGTCATACCCTAGTCAAGTAACCGCGCTTCACAACGTCCCGGAAGGTCGACAACAGAAAGCAAGTCGCCAGCAGAGTGACAATTGGGCTGTCAGGTTTTCGAACGCACACAAATGGCGTGAAATGGGATGGAATACGTCATCTCCAGCTGAGTATTTGCTACAGGCAAATAGCCAAGATTTTAAGCAAACACTGGCGTATGCAGAAGATTATATGCAGAGACAAGAGCTGTTGAATTCCACTGACTTCAGTACCGGAGTTGGAGCATGCAAGTCTCCTGCCAATACCTTTTCGAAAGCAGGATATTTCCCTCGATCTATAAGTTTTTCCAACACGACGACAACCGCCAGCACCCGCGGGATTGCTGAAGTTGGCTCAGCACAGTCGGAAGAGGAGCGAACACTGCTGAAGAACACCATGCTACGTGAAGGTTTGCTGGTTAAGCTGCACGATCTCATAAAGACCGCGAGACCTCCACAATCTCTGCTTCAGCCGCACGTTCCTCCGAAAGAACCAGTGTTTGACGTATCCAAGGGCACTGAGGTGCTTCACGTCCTGCTGCAATTACGTGACGTCGGCATCCTGGTGGTGGAAAATATTTTACGTTGGCACGAGTTGCGTGTGCGACTGGCTCCGATGGCTCCTCTTCTTCCATTTCGCTTCGAAAATTACAATTACTGCGTCAAAATGCTGTCAGATTTGAACTTTCTAAGCACCATCAAAAGTCTGGGCACCGTATTGGGTGTCAATCCATCCACAATGAAGCAGAACCCCTTCATGATGCCTGCCCCGATCCCGGAACGTGACTTTAAAGGTCTGCGTGACAAACCTTGGCGCAGCTTACGGCTGTTTACTAGCAGTGACGACCCCGTTCAGCGTGTAGCAGATGCGGAGAGGTATTTAGTGTGGTGTCTGTCCAACCTCCAGGATTTACCAGTACCGGCATCGCCTTCTCCAGCTCGTTGTGGTACGAAAGGCCTCTCACCGACATCTTTGATTCAACAGCAGAAGCGAACATGGCAACAACGAGCCGAGAAGCAGCTTGAAATGTTGTCGATGCCTTTGGAATCGCTATCTGGTCCAACGTACACCCAAGACTCGTCGAAAATGATGAAGAGGAAAGGGGTACTACCTTCACTCCCTCAGTCTCCTCCGAAGACACTGCGAGAACTTATGGGGAGTGCACATCAGAACGGATGCCAAGAGGAAGATTATGGTCGCGGTGACAACAACCGTATCATGATCCTGCGGGCTTGTTGGAAAGGAGAAGAGTTTGCAGCCAACGCCGCCGATTTCAAGGCACTTGGAGCACTCGACGCTCCTCCCCATCACATGGTGACACTCGTTGCAGCAAGTGTCCTCATCCTTCTCAGCCCGGCCGATCAACTTCCAAAAGATTTGTCCTGGCCATCATGTCAGAAGATGCTCCGACGTGGCGAGTGTTTAATTCAGCGAGTTCAAGTCTTCGATGTGGCAGAAGTGCCGGCTTTCAAGTGGAAGGCACTGGTGCCGTTTTTGCAGAACGAGCATTTCCAGCCCAAATTCCTTTCGCAATTCTCCTGTGCTGCCAGTAGCATGTGTGCTTGGATATTCTCCGTGCTGCGTGCAGCTCAGCAACAAGACTACGCGCGTTTGGGACTGCATACGAGTGGCGAATTAGATGCTGTGGGCGAAGAAGACCGTCTCGAACTGCTTTCCGAACTGGAAGTCGACGCTGCCTCGATCCCGTCCGCCAAAAGCTGTCCTTCTCTGTGGGAGCCTACAGAGGAGAACGAATCACAACTACCGCCGCTATCGCGCTCAAAAAGTGGCAAGCGCGTGAGTATCGGGAGCGCGGAGGTTCTCTTTATTAACGAAAACCAGCCTGTGAAGATGAGTACACCACGGATCAGCTCGCGTCCCTTGTCACGACGCAGTGAGCGCCCTGCAAGCAATAACCAATTTACAGTCTGCAGCTTATACAGCAGTGGGCCGAGCAACGCTCTTCTGCGCACCAGCCCGTGGACGTATCGCGGCGTAGTCTACTTCGTGTCTTTTTTCCTCCAAGAGCGATCGCAACAAGAGGAGGAAGCGATTGAAGAGACGGAAGAACGTCGTCTGATGATCAAGATCTACGAGCCCATGAGCTCCGTAGAGTCACAAATGTCGGTGGACACTGAAGACTTGCGTCAGGACTTTGGCGTTAAAGCATTGGTGGCGTTCCAGAGTGGACAATACCGAACTCTGTGTGATGTTATGCTTCGGCAGCTTGACAAGATGATGGGAGCTGATAGCAGAAAACTTTCTCTAGTAACTCCACTAGAGCGGAACGGTGGCAAACGAAAGCAAGAGAGTGTGTTGGATTTGCTGCTACAAGACTCGGAGAGTGATCACGGCCAAGAGGAGAGACCCGAGGTTGTCGACGAGTCAGCAGCAGAGGACGCTCCACAGTCTCTTGAGCCTGAAACAACGCTAGAACTTGATGAATTAGATGCCTCGGTACTGAAAATCCAGTGCGCAGCTCGACAGCAGCAAGCTCGTGGGAAGGTGAATCGTGCACGGGCTCAGAAGGAGCAAATGGAGGCGTCCGCGCTGCGGATCCAGTGCGCTGCACGGCAGAAACAAGCTTGCCGAAAAGTTGATCGCGTGAGAGCCGAGAAGACGATGATCGAGGCGGTGCCTGAGGGTGAAGAGCTACAAGCTGACAGCGAGGAGTTTGCAACAGATGAAGTAGAACAACAACTGGAGAATGTTGTAGTGCCAGAGTCGCGACCTGGCACAGTGATGAGTTACGCCTCGGACCAATTTGAGGACGACTTTGAGGCGGCGTAAAGTGATCGAACAAATGATAGCAACTAGACATTCCCATTCATTATCAAACGATCGCCTCGTATCATTCACACAGGTACAGCCATTAGTTGCTTCGTTCCGGGCTGCATCATTGCTTGGGACGAATCCTGATTACGACCTTGTCAAATGTGTTTTTTTATTGGCTGCTGAAGCAGCTTGACCATCACTCTGCTTCAGTTTTGTGGCTACTACTGTACGTCCTTCCGAAGCAACTTGCAAGTTGCAAGGCAATCACTTCCAAAGTTTACTCCGCAGCGAGACTCGAAGGCTGTATTGAATCGCACAATGATCTCGCGCACGCACGTATTGGGCGTGATCGGCGGCTCCAGTCTCTTTCACGCCAAGAGTTTCTCCTCAGGTCTTGTCGAGCAGGTCGTGGAAACGGAGTTCGGTGCTGTCGTGTGCCACGTCGGCACGTGGCCGTCAGGCTCGCAGGACGAGACATCACCCGCTCTTCAGCTCGTATTTGTGCAACGCCACCACGCGGACCCGGACGGAAAATATCGCCAGCCTCGAAAGATCAACTTCCGCGCCATCGCGCTGGCGCTCAAGTCACTGCGGTGTGAGGCCGTGGTGGGCATCTACTCAGTCGGCTCCATGACGCCTAAGGTTGGCGTGGGGCGCTTCGTGGTGCCCGAGGATTTTTTCAGCCCGTTTGACATCATGCACGTGTCCAAGGATTATGACGCACACGTTGTTCCTGAGCTCCACGCCAAACTCAAGACCGCGCTGGTGCAAGCGCTAACAGGTGGAGGCTTCGACCCGCACGACGGCGGCGTCTACGTGCAGACGGCAGGACCGCGCTTTGAGACCAAGTCGGAAGTGCGCTTCTTCGCGCAGTTTGGCCAGCTCATTGGCATGACGGGTGCAAATGAGGCCGAGTTGCTTAATGAACTACGTGTGCCCTTCGCCATGTTCTCCATCGTGGACAACATGGCCAACGGTATGGGTGACCCGCTCACACTCGAGGCTTTCAAGGCTACGCAAAAGGCCAACGCTGACCTTATGGAGCGTGCATTCGTGCACACGTTGAACGAGCTGGCGTCCACCAAGGCGCTGGCCTATCTCGCCTCCTCGACTTGAAGACACGAAAAGTTTGCTTGGCATTAGAAAAGCAGTCGACAGCTCGTTGCGCATAGTTATTAGCCCTGAAAGCCGATCATCTAATATATCAACCACAGTCTCTTTAACAACTTTATGAAATAGACCAGGCTTAGAGAAATTGATAAAAAAAATCTACAATAATAATACACTGAGCTAGAAATTTGCCCTGTAATATTATATTTACAGAATTTGATAAAAGAATTTAAAATAATAATACACTGTGCTACAAATTTGCCGTTACATGCAGAGAAAGAGGACTTATTCAGAAGTGCCGAGCGAATATGGCGCATCAGGATGAATCAGACGTAGCGTTCATGCGACTGGCCGTCGCAGAGGCACATCGCTCGCAGCCATCTGAAAACGCTTATTGTGTGGGATGCGTTGTAGTAAGGGACGGTCTGGTGCTGAGCACCGGGTTCTCGCGCGAGCTGCCGGGCAACACTCACGCGGAGCAGGTGGCGCTACACAAGCTTAATTTTGAGGCGCAGGGGGCCACCGTCTACACTACCATGGAACCATGCAGTACACGAGTATCAGGCAACGTGCCGTGCGTGCAGAGCTGTCTTCGAGCGGGTGTCGCGCGTGTGGTAATTGGAGTGATGGAGCCCAAGACGTTCGTGATCTGTAAGGGGGTGCAGCTACTGCAGGAGGCGCGTGTAGACGTGAAACTGCTTAAAGGACTCGAAGCCGACTGCCTTGCACCAAATGCACACCTCAACCTTGTCTTCTAGGAAGCTGCAGATTTGATAATTGGGAAGATGTCAATATTCAGGCGAATTGTGCCCTCGATTTATCGCATCACAGGTGTCGTTGAAAAGTATACTAAGTGGGCGGACGAAATGTGATGGCTGTACGAACATGTTTGATTTACATCTCATCAGTGTTGTTCTCCATCAAAGCCAAATTTATGATCTACTTGTGTTGAATCACTTTCGACTGAGAGGAAGCGAACGCAGGAAGAATTTAGGTCTATTACGATCCAGTGAACGCGGCTAAATGTCGTGACGGGTGACGCCATCGTCCAGTTAAGCAAACCCTCCTCGTTGTCCATTCTCCATTTTCCGAGCAACAAACCAACCACTTCGCCTTACAACTCCCACGCATAGCCTACATGAAGACTGCTGCCGCGTTCGCTACCTTCCTCGCTCTGAGCCTTTTCGTCTCCACGAATGGAGTTCAAGCGACACCTGCGCTTCGTGGCTTACGATCCAACGCTGATGATTCCCAAGCAACCGAAGACGACGAAAGCAGGAAGGATCACCACCACCACCACGTCAAAGTCGTCAAGAAAGTCAAGAAGATCGCCATTCCAGTACCTGTTGCTGTTGAGGTACCGCAGTTCATTCCAGTTCCCATCAGCGCTCCATCCGCTGTGGTTGCCAATTCCAATACTGCTGTCGTAAGCTCGAACAACAACGCTGTTGCAGCTCCTGGTCCCGGAGCTGTTGGCCCGGGTGCTCCTGGCGCCCCTGGACCTGCGACTCCAGCCCCGACGACTCCGAGTGGGCAACCAGCTCCAACCCCCGCGGCCACGTCAAATGGTAGGTCAAGACCCACACCAGCACCAACCAATGGAGGAGTTTCTGGCAATCAACTACCAGCAGCACCAGCCAATGGAGGAGCCTCTGGTGATCAAGTGCCAGCAGCACCAGTCACTGCGCCTCAAGGTGGTGGCGCAGGCATGAGCGGAGTTCCACCCTCGTCAGGCTTCGGTAATGGCAACGCGTTTGGAGCCGGACTTGGTGCTACAAGCGCTGGCAGAGGAATTCCCGCAAACGGTGGTGCCTTTGGTGGTGGGTTTGCCGGAAACGGGATGAGTGGATTCGGCGGTGTGAATCGGATGGGAGCTCCTGGTGGTGGCATGTTCGGTGGTCCCAGCGCCGGCATGGGCGGAGGCTTGAATGGAAACGGAGGAGGTGGCTTCGGTCAGCCGACAGGTTTCGGAATGCAAGGTGGCAGCACGTTTGGTGGTTTTGGCGGTCAAGGTGCAATGGGCAACTTCGGCCAAGCTGGAAACAATGGGCTCGCAGGCGCGGCAGGAGGTAGAGGTCAACTTGGTTTCGGAGGTGCTGCACCTGGTGGCTTCGGCGGCGGCAATGCGCTTGGAGGAGGCTTCGACCGCCGCGAGCGTTGGCGTCGCCGCCGTTGAATGGATGGAATGGAAACATCCGCTGCATAAGATTCCTTTGCCAGTATATCGCTCATTATCCTGTAGCAGCAGTACTCAAAGAATGACAATCCAGAATAAATAGTAAACAAATAATTCCAGTCGAAGAAGGATCGCGTTCGTAGCAGTGATAAAGGACAATGCTGGATCTTCAGTGCAATTCGTTTCCTTTTTCTTTCCTTTCGCGATAAGCTGTGAGGTGCTTAGAGAAATTCTTGACTGCACTGAATTTGCCAATACTACATGTAGTAGTCAGAGCACTCGGTAGTCTGATCAAGGCATTTTAAAGAAGCATTGTACTGTACATGTAATACGGGGATGCATTTCTCGTTTCGTTAAATAAGTACAACGGTTCATGCTACGTGCTTCATTGTGTTATGTTATAATTGAGGCTTTCCTCAGCAAATATTCATTTATACACTAGCCACCACTTTGGGAGCAAGCTTGAGCGCTTCTTCCGTCGGAATTGCCCGGAAATTATAAAGCTATTGGTGCTCATGGACTAACTCAGCTGCAACTCATTCTAACTTACGTTACTCGATTTCAGACGCCCATTGTGAGAGACTGCAGAGTACAGTGCTGAGCATCCCCTTGACGCTTTCTTTTCCTCGCAGAAGACACGATCTCTAGTTGCAGAGGCATCACTTCTCGGCGAATGTCCCTGCCATTACCCGCTAGCGAGCTACTAAGGTATTCCAGAGATCGCGACGGGGAAGTATAGCGTGGCCGACCCATCGTAGTTTCGATACTAGCGTAATGTTGCTTTCGCTTTCTCGACGGTGCCGGGATTGGGGAAAGCGTCTGGAATATCTTAGCAGCACCGCCATCCGACTCGGACTCTGTTGTGATGTCACTGATGGCATCATTTGGACTTAATTCTTCTGGGCTGGGAGGATCGAGAACGATTTTGGAGCTGCTACTTGCTATCGAGTTGGTAGTTGAAGGACTCTTCTCGTTCTCGGTCGGCCGACTTCGAATTTCCTGCTTCTCCATCACATCTTGAACGTGACTGGCAGGTTGCACGTCACTCCCACCTTTAAGACTGCTACCATTTGGCCTCGTCTTGGGCTTTGACGTCGGCTTAGAGACACCAGGTTCCAGTGCACTCAAATTCTCGCGTTTCTGAACAGGCGATGCATCCCGACAGTGCGAGCAGAACCAGTCTCCTTCGGGGACATCTAAGAGAGCCGGGCGTACACAATTGAGGTGGTAGGCCCGCTCACAGCCATCACAACACAGTAGCTTGCCTCCTTTCAAGCAGATTCCACAGAACTCGAGGTGCTGGTCTGCCGCAGGACGTTGTTGAGCGATTCGCTTGGCTTCCCTCTTTCTCTTTTTCTCCCGTTGCCCGTCGTGCCATTTCTCGTACTCGGGCGCTTTCTTCCAGAGGTAAAACTTGCTTACTAACTCTCGAGTTGCCACATTGGGAAATCTCCGCTATTCAACAGAACGACTGCAAGTCAGCAACAAACTCATTATGGGAAACCTTCCCTCGTTTTGGGTACCTTGACGAGATGAAACTTTTTCCCGTGTCTGTCCATGGCTCTCTCAAATGTTATTTTTTGTATGCGTTCTGCCTCTTCTCGTTTTAGTCTCAGTTTCTCGTGACGAGCGTTGTGGATGAATTCCACAGCTTTAGGTACGTCATAGTCCGCTTCAAATAAGGATTGCAGTGCCTGGATGCACCCAAAAGTCAGCAACACAATTTGCGACCCACTCTTTGTTTCAGAGTTCGACTCACCATCTCCGTCTCTTTTGGCCACGCATACGTTCGCACGAATTCTACAATCTCGCCGTTGAGAAGTTTTGGCTCTCTACCGTCGCGCCAGCCCCATCGCTGTCGGAACCGTGGCAGGCAGAGCCGTCTGTTGCGCTCCTGCTCGGCTGCTGACAGCAGCACTGGGATTTCTGCTCGAATATCGCTGTCTTCTGGCGCGGACGCCATTTTTCGGATTGATGACACCCTTTTTGCTGATTTCTGTTGGCTCTTATCTCGGGTTGTGAGAAATGAGAACTGTCCCACCTGTTTTTATACCCAAAAAAGGAGTGGAAAATTGAATGCTCGTCAAATCGATGACTGTCTCCTCTACCAAAAGCTCCAGATTGTTCCGAGCCAGCTCAAAAATAGTGGACTGAAATTACCAACTGTCATCAACGTTGGTATTACCAACACGAAAGCAACAATTTGTCTTGTTGCCTTGCTAATAATTCGTACTACAGTAGTATTATATTATTAATAGCTGTCGAATCGAGACGGCGGAATATGGCGCGGAGCCAGCATTTTCCGATGCCGCTTTCGGCCTGATCCCGGCCGCTCCAACTGCACGGGTAAGGCCCTCATGGCCCCAACAGGAGATGCTTCCACAGAATGTTTTATCGGCGCAGCACTACTTGGCTCACTCGGGATACATGCGTCTGCCCCATCGCTCTTCCTTTTAGCAGCGGGTGAACGCGCAACAGGACCGGACGTCAATTCTGGTTTGTTGCTTCCGATATTGTCGTTTGCAGGGGATGTTGATGGGATTCTAGCAGCGGTACTATCCGACTCGTTGTCTGTCAGACTTCCAGAGTTTAAGCTCAGCTCATTTGGGCGCGGACACTTGGACGCATTGTCGCTATTGTCACTTTCAGCGCTAGATTCAGACCCGACAGTCTCGTCACCCGAGTAGCTTTCCTGTTCGTCGTCTTCCTCGTAGCTACTGGCATCTGTCATCGACTCGGTCAACGGACGTTGGAGACCAGGTGGTATGGCGTAGGTCATGCAGTGCTCACTTTGATCGCTCGACGTCAGCTTCGGCTTGGATCCACCAAATTCTTCTTGGCAATGCGAGCAGAACCAGTCTTCATCTTTTCTCAGTTTTGTAATCGGTGGCTGAGCACAGCTGATATGGTAAGCACGCGGGCATCCGTCGCAGCAGAGCAGACTACCTCCAGTCGCGCAAAGCTCGCAGTGCCGATTGTGATAGCCCAGGAAGGCGTCCGTGTCGGAATCCGATTCGTCGGCCCATTGGCGCAGTCTCTCCGCTTCCTTCTTTGTTTTTCTGCGTTTCATCGTCTTTTGCTGTCTCCACCACTCCTTGAAATCATCCGTGCGTTTCCATAGATAATATTTACTCACTACTTCGCGCGTTATTGCTTTTTCTCCAAGAGATTGCTGCTCAAATATAGGTCCATGCAACAACCACACGGGTGGGTGTCATGACTGAACGATATAGACCTTTCTAATTATTGCCGCACGCACCTTCACGAGGTGAAACTTCTTGCCGTGTGTCGCTATAGCCTTCTTTAATACTTTAAATGGTAGGCGTTTGTCTTGATCACGTCGCGCTTTGTAGCTCTCTCGGCGTGCAGTGTGCAGCAGCCCCACAGCCTTTGGCACGTCGAACTCTCCATCAAACAAGCACTGGAGCGCCTGCAACGTATTGCAATTAGGTACAATATTTGCTAGGAGCACAGTGCTCTACTTTGCCACCGAACAAAACGAACCAGTTCCTTTTCTTTGAGCCACGAAAATTCCGTGAGGAACTCCTCAATGTCTTCAGCCTCCAACACCGACGTCTCTTCTGTGACTCGCCGCTCGCCCCACCGTTGACGACATTGCGGTGTATAGAGTACTGCATCTCGCTGTTCCTGGGATAGCATCGGCGGGATCTCAGCTCGACACGCAGCAGGCTTCTTCGCCACCATCGAGATCGCGTTTTGTTGAATTAAAATTGATGCTTCAAGACTGGAAATAAATTACAGCAAAAATAAACTAAATTACGGATAATTTTTTCGTTTTGAAATATTTTACGTAACTTCCGCTTTTCCTCTGAGGACACTCCGATCAAAAAATAGCTCAACGCGCAGGCTGCTCGAGACGCAACTTTGAAGCTGAATGTTGTGGTGCAACTCATTTCGAAATAGCTCGATCTGCGGCAACAAGACACCATGGCGATATCCTCTCAGTCCGGCGCCGTAATGCCGGTAGCAGCTGCCATGCTGCTGCAGAACCAAGATGTGACGCCCGCGGTGGAGGAGGCGCTACAGCGCCGCGAGCGCCGTCGTCACCAGAGCCGGGTGAGCCAGCGGCGCTACCGCGACAAACAGGGATCCGCGGAGTACAACCTCAAGCTGGATGTCAACAACCTGCGTGAGCACGTACAACGTTTGCGGTTCCTGCGGGAACTGCTAGAGACCAAGGTCTGGAGCACCCGCTTGGCGCACGAGGGGGCCGTGGTGAAGGCTGCCGAGCAATACTACACCGTCTTCTCACACGGAATGCACAATCCCGAAGCCGGCGGCGACCACGTCCGCAAGTGCTTTGACATGCAGGTGGGCTTCGTCAACGCGTTCATGGACACGGACGTGGAGTTCGGCGACTCGCGTGGTGTCTCGGCTGTACTGAATCAGTGGCATCTGTATACGAAGTTCCACGCCACTTTGTCCGTGCGCATGCTGTCGGCTGAGGTTTATGGCACGGAGGACGTTCCAATTGTCGTAGTGAAGGGAGTGCTCGCAGTCCGGATGAACCGATCGAGCATCGAGTACATGTTCCCACACATCATCGCGAATGAGGAGCTGGTGCAGGTGCTGCTCAGCCGCGAGATCGAGTATCCGACCTCCACCACATACGTGTTCAACTCACGCTCGCAAGTGGAGCGTCAGGATCTTGATGTTGACTTTTTGGCCGGGATCAACCACTGCTTGGGCAGCACGTATGCCTCCTCGCGCGTTATGCAACGTGCACTCATCTCGGACTGTTGTAAACTCGGCCAGGTCTCCACGGGAAACACCAACGACGACTCGAGCCTCCATGCGGCCTACATTGTATCTTAGGATGACATAAAAGGCTAAGGCCTACGTAGATGATCTCCCGCGGCTAGCCTCTCTTTAATACAACGAAATACCATCGAGATCTTGAGATTGCCATTACGTGCCGCTGCTACTGTAGTATTTCAAATAATACTAATGACAGCAGATGACTCAGCTCTGTCCTTCTTTGTATCGACATCGGACAGCAAGTTATTACAAGTAAAGATGGCACCGCGTCCGACGCCGTCAAACAATTCGCTAAACACGCAATACTTTTAGGAAGGCACTTTCACGTTACGTATTTCCTGAAGATATTAAGACACCGTCGATCGGCCTGCGGTCATTCGTCCAGCATTGCTTTCACATCCAAATACTACAGTACTACGACTTATAAACAACTTACTCGGGACCGTGCGCGTGTCAGGTCATGATATAGCTCAGACTTGCTCGAGACCCACCACCTTGCCGGGCCTGGCCCAGCTCGCGCTCCACCATACTGCATTGCCGCCGACCGTCCGAGGTATCGTCCTCCACACTCGCACTGAGCTTGGAGCCTTCTCTGAGCAGTGCGCCCTGCAGTACGCGCGACGCGTCAATCGCGCTGCCGAATAGATTGCTAATGCCGCCAAGGAAATCCACGATCCATTCCATGCGTTCGACCTGTCCGCGATCGTTGAAGGAAAAAGTGGTGGTCGTCTGGTACTCGATCACGTGGGTCAAAAGCATGGTCAAAAGCTCCGGCTCCTCAAGCGCACGCGGGAAAATCTTCTCGAGTGTCACTCGGTTCATTTGCACCGTGAGCGTGCCTTGTGCCACGACCACTGGCGAGTTCGTAGAGCCGAAGACGTCAGCCGACACGAAACCAGTCTCGATCCACGCGTGGAACTGCGTATAGCGGTGCCATTGCTCCAGCAACTCCTTTAGCCCATGCGTGTCGCCGAACGTCACGTTCGGGTGCAGGAAGACGCGGAGGAAGTCCAGCTGCATCTCGAAGCCCTTGCGTACGTTCTCGCCGCCCGCCTCGGGGTTGTGCAAGCCTTGCTCGAACACGGCATAGTATTGCTCCACAGCTTTGAGAACAGCGGCATTCTGCGATAGCTTGGAGCTCCAGAGCTTGGTCTCTAGCAATTCGCGCAGGCCCATGAGCGATTGCACGCTCTCGCGCAGACTGTTGATATCCAGCTTGAGGTTGTACTCGGTCGAGCTCTTCTTGTCGCGGTAGCGCCGCTGGCTCACACGGCATTGTTTGCGCCGCCGCTCAAGGCGTGTGGCCTCGTCCAGGGCTGGAGCCGGCTCGGCCATGCGTGCTTATTGTCGATGCGCACCACAAGGCAAAATGGCTAATGGAAGCGTAGCATCATTAAAGACCGGCTCCGGAGAAGGTGCGGCGACAAGAGACGCGCGCCGTCCCTTATGTCTCGTTTCGCACGCGAGTAGAAATAGAATCCGTGAAAGAAAACTGGTACATGTAGCTGAAGCGTTATCGTTTTAACTGACTCAGTGTCTCGCACAAGATCTTGGGCTGGCCGGGTGAGATGATCTCACGCGGCCGTGAGGATAGGCCCGACTACCGGTAGTGCTGTATCTTACCGTTTTGGCTGATCCTGCAATTTTATTGCAGAAGCAGTAGCAAGTTAGTTGCAACTCAGTCGCTACTATTCAGTCTGCAGCCGACAACGCTTTACGGCGGCGACGTGCAATGAAAACAGACACACGTGCCATGACGCCCAGCCCAGAAGCGCGCGTGTGCATGCAGCAGCGGCCTCTATCGCCATTATTAATTACGGCAACGTCGTGTATGAAAGGGATGTATGAATAACCAGAGACGCTAGGGCGATCAGACAAACGCCGATTGACCACCAGCCTCAAAGATATGAGAGCGTTGTTTGCCACAAAGGCGCGCGCCGTCCAAAAGGGCATCCACTTGTTAAAGATCAGTTCAGCAGTAATTCAACCCGTTACACAACACTGCTCGCTGAGCTCATCAAGATGGTCGAGCACATCTGAGATGACGTGCGGGTCCTTACCGCCCGTTCACACGTACGAGTCGATATCTGTGAGCATGCAACGGAATCGAAAAACGACAGCGTTGAGGCAGGAAAGAACACGACAAAGATTCCGCCAGATCATTTCGCATTGTACAAGAAAATCCTTTCGTTCAAATTCCATTATGCCACGTACGTTGAATCTGCGGTATGTACCACTATGAGGCGGGCGGTATTCACTTTCTCTATTTCCAGCGGCCAGTTACTCAAACGTTGCAGCATGGGTCCGTTGGGTACACTTGTCGGACGTTGATGTTAATACGTTGCGAGCCCAAATACGTGCGAACGGCTTCGTATTGCTCACGGTCATCATTGCTAAGTGGAAGTGCGTCAAGTTCCTTACTCTTCATACTGAACGGAGTGGGAAGTACGCGAGCCACGCCATGATAGCACGTCCGGGATGCTCCACCCATAATTGCAATATCGCCGCTTCGTAGCAATATCTCTAACGGTGCCTCGTCCTTGGTGTGCCCGCCCATGAGGAACACACACTTACTGCCAAGCGATAGCGAGACTACGGGATGATCCATCGTGTACTCAACGTCGTCGAGATGACCGCCCATCGACGACTTCGTTTTATAGTAGTTGACGATCACAGCCTCGGCCTCTAGCGTCATACCACATACAGCAGCGCACTTTGTACCGAGTTGTTGAAGTAGCTCAGGAACGGGAGAAAAGCTGCCTTTATGATACTTTCGCGCTGTCCAGTCGTAGTGATATCCTGAGGCCGCCCAGCAAAGTTTCGCGAGCAGCGGAGACTCGGCCGGATCCTGCGGGTGCGAATCACACGCCTTACGCCAAATGTTCGGCACTTGCTGGTTCTGCAGATGCATGTTGGTCACGTGCGGTTCCTCCGCAAAATCGGTCCTGGAAAGAGGAAGAAGTGGTCAGCTTTTACTATTGGGAAGTGTGTGGTCGATACAGGCGCTACAGCACGCGTACAGGCAAGCGTGGGCAAAAAGTAATTGTGTCTTCGCGTCAATAGCGTTGGAGATGACGCAGAATCCGCGGTGTGAGGCGCCAAAATCATCGAAGGACAACACGGACCGCTCTTCGTCCTCCGGACCCCATTTCCATGAGCCAATGCGCCGCACTTTCGTCTGCTGCTTCTTGTTAAGACTGCGCGGGTCCAGTAGCGCTGTGTCATGCAGCAAGTCATCGTCTGTCACCCGCTTCCAGCGCTTCTCCGTCACCTTGTACGCTGCCACCATCCTCACCGTTGAATGGCGAGTTCATAGATGCTAAAAAAAATGCAAGCATTTGTCAAAAAGAGGGGGGATCTCAGCGGATGTTTTGTGCAATTATGCTAAAAAAGGTGCTGTCATTTAAAAAATGCTGTCATTTTAAAAAATGCTGTCATTTTAAGAAACGTACAAGCACCTCATAAAAGAGGGGCTTTTATCTTAACTGATATTCACCAACATTATTTTGTTTTGTAGATATCTCGTGCTGTAGTTGGCAAGAACGGAGATGCAAAATACAGGAACTACTGCAAGCTCGAGGTCAGTGGATTTCGAGTTAAATTTTGTTCTGCTACAGCTGAGCCAGCACGCTACGATTAAAATGCACTTAGCTTTTGCATCCTCTATTACAACTTGCACGTCCTATCGTACTTAAGGCTGCCGGTACGCACCGAAGCTCAAACAAAGCGGACTGATCCAATTCCTGATACTGTATTAAAAATACATGTGTTATTTTAGCTCAAGTTTGCAAAATAAGCGAAATTTATTAAAGGTAGCAGAAAATAGCTTAATTTTGCAAAATTAGCAAAATTTATTTAAAAACTTACTACTACGTAGTATTAATACTTTTGAAAAGAGTTTAGCTGATATTTACCGAGATCCCGTTTTTTGGCACTTACCGTATGGATAAGAGGAATCGACTGCTGCAAGGCTTTGGTGCGAGAAAGAGCAGTGTGTAACGCGCCGTGTTGGACTCACATTGCTCCGTCTAACGAGAGCATTCACTGTAAGATGAGCGGATGTCCTAACCAGCAATAAAATGCCACGTCTTTATATTACTCGCCGATGCCCTACATGTGACAACCTCCTAGCTTTCTCGGCAACCTTGGTCCCCTCACGCATATTTATCAATCGACAGCCAACACACCTACAAACGCATTCCCGACGGGATGTCTAGAGCAGCAGCACGGTACATGCCGATATTGTCGCCAACGTCAACCCTGAAATCAATATTTCCACGGCGTCGCTGCTGCCACTAGCGGCGTCTTCTGACGACGATTGCGAGGCTGTCGAAAGTGACGGACAAGGGGTTTTCACCTTAAGTGAGGGACACGGAGCCGACACGGAGCCGTCCGATGACATTGATGCAGTTTGAAGCGAAGGGCATGGACTCTTACCGGCACTGCTACTGCTGTCTCCGCTTTCGCTGAATTCGGTGCTAGAGCTGCTGGCAAGTGACGGCTGCGGAAGCGACGGGCACGGCGTCTTGGCTGTCGGCACATCGGTTGCTACCGGCATCTCAGTTGCTGCCGGTGATTCTGTAAATGCAGGGTCCTCTATTGCAACCGGAGCTTCAGTAGATACAGGTGCCTCAACTTGAGGCTCAAGTGCAGCCGGAGCTTCCGTCGCGGCCGGTGCTACTGGGGCGTCTGTCGGAGCTGTATCTGTAGTCGGCATCACTGGAGCGACGCCGGTCGCCTGGGGCAGCGAGGGACATGGGGTCTTGCCCGTATCGGCATCCGAAGCCACAATACCGGCGTTACCTGCTCCTGACAGGTCTGTTGTGCTGAAGGTGATGTCGGCGCCTACGTCATAGCTCAGTGTCACGCAGGCCATCAGTAGAATCACGAGTTCGGTTGTCACGCGCATACTCAGCTCCGCTCGGTGGGGGGCGGAGATTGTCGAATGGCCGTGCACAGGCAGCGATATGCGTGAGGTTCTCGGTCAGCATTCTGCAGAGACGAGCGGGTGAAGTACTTGGGTGCGGAAAAGCAGCTGGTGTGCATTCTGGTGGTTTTAAGTTAAATTCCGCTTTACATCTCTGGTACATTTGAAAGCTGCGGCTTTTTATCTAAAAGTGAAAACAAATTCTACATCCCAGGTCTATTTTATTTAAATAGACGTTAACGAGAGAATAAGGAGATTGTCCATGTTTAGAAGAAAGCTAATTGTTTCCAGACCATCTTTTAGTTTTTCAACAAAAGTTATGTGCCATTTTTGACCCAAAAGTGTTGGCATTGCCAACACTTTTGGGCCAACTTGGCAACAACGAAAATGCTTGGGGATCCAGCCACAGGATCAAACAAGGATGGTGACGAAGAGGCTGGCCGGAAGTTGCGAAATAGATCTGATTCTAGATGCCAGGGAAACAAAAATGGTTGATTAGCTTAAAAATTGGCGCTGGGCGATCTTTCTTCCTGTATCGACGAGCTCTACTGCACTTCTGACTGCAGTAATAACATCTCGGAGCGACGAACGCACAGACATGGACGACATGTTGCTGGTCTGGCAACGGCTCAGTTCTAAAGAAGTAGGTAGACGGCTGAAACAGCGACAGCCGCCAACGCGGGGCCAATCCGGTCGGCAGCAGCGGAACTCTCAGTGATGGCAGAGTTGCCGGAGCTCTGTTGTTGCTGGACGGATTGATTGGGAGTGCCTTCCTTTTTGGGTTTTTCTGAAGGCTGCGGCAATGACGGACACGGAGTCTTGGAGCCTTTGTCTTTAGGCTGGGGCAATGAAGGGCACGGAGTCTTTCCGGTACTCGTCGAAGAGGAACCTTCTTCATCGTCGACTGAGGTGGGCGCGGGTGTTGCGGAAGACGACGAACCTGCAATTGGCAATTTCGGGCACGGGGTTTTAGCGTTTCCGCTGAAAGTCTCGTCATCTGACGGGCTGCTCGGCGCAGGAGTAACTTCATCTGTAGAGCTAGATTCTTCAGTCTCGCTCGTCTCATCGTCACCTGTCGGAGTAGTTGGCTCGGGGGTGGCTTCCGAGATGTCGGACGACGTTTGTGAACCTTCTTCAGTCAACCCTGTGGCAGCTGGGGTGGCTTGAGGTAGAGTTGGACACGGCGTCTTGGCCGTCGCCGTTTCCTTGCTCGTCGGTGTGGATGGCGTTTCCTCGCTTGTCGGAGTTGTCGGTGACACCGGCACCTCGGCAGCAGGTGGAGCCGGCGGCTCTTCCTCTGCGGTGGGCGCGGTCGGAGCAGGCGTCACTTCATCTGCAGGGGGTACTGGGGGTTCTTCTGCGGTGGGCGCGGTCGGAGCAGGCGTCACTTCATCTGCAGGGGGTACTGGGGGTTCCTCTGCGGTGGGCGTAATCGGAGCAGGAGTTACTTCATCTGCAGGGGGTTCTTCTGCGGTGGGCGCGGTCGGAGCAGGCGTCACTTCATCTGCAGGGGGTGCTGGTGGTTCCTCTGCGGTGGGCGTAATCGGAGTAGGAGTTACTTCATCTGCAGGGGGTTCTTCTGCGGTGGGCGCGATCGGAGCAGGCGTCACTTTACCTGCAGGGGGTTCTGGTGGGTCCTCTGTGGAGGGCGTAGTTGGAGCAGCCGGTGTAGCCTGCGGCAGTGTCGGACACGGAGTTTTTGCTGGCGCCGGTGTAGGTTCGGATTCCTGCGTGTTCGAGTCGTCGGTCGGAGCTGGAGTAACTTCCGTTTGCTGCACCGTCTCGGTGGAGGTGTCGTCCGAAAATGTCGGCGCTGGGGTCGCCTCGGTTTCGATACCTTTCTTCTTGGCAGTCACCGCGGTGTTCACCAACAACGTGTCGGCCTTGGTAGCTGTTTGCTCGGTTTGGTCCGTCGATTCTGTCTGCTGTACTGTTTGGGTGGCGTCTTCAGCGAATGTCGGCGCAGGGGTGTCTGCATCTGTTTCAAGTCCCTTCTTCTTCTTGGTCATTGCGGTGTTCTCCAGCGAAACGTCGGCAGGCTTAACAACTCCGACGGAGTCGCTTTCGCCAGCTACCTTGTCCTCAAACGTGAAGGCGGCCGAGGCCGAAATAGTAGCCGAGGCCACGGCCACGACCAGCGCCAGCTTCATCGGAGCACGCATGGCTCACTACTAATACTGCTTATTAATAAGAGGAGTACTTCCTCTCGTCGCCACCAAGCCAGCAGATCTGTGAATGTCCTGCTCCATGGGCACTGGTCGGAGCTGGGCACACAAACCGGATGGTGAAGGAGACAGTGTCTTCCGCTGATCACTGTAATGGGGAAAAACTACTTAGGTTTAGGGAGCTCGAGACACCCAAATTTAGAAATATGGCCATTTGATGTGCTCAAATGCATATTTTACACTCCGAGATGACAGTGATGATTACAGACCTGTTCTTCGCATAAGTGTCCCTCCTCGTCCACGGACCCTATCGTAGATTTAGCGAGCACTACAGTGGTCTTTCGTTCTTCCTTGTGATATTTTGTGTATCTTAGCAGTCTATGAGGGTATGCAACATTTGTTACGTAGTCGATGAGCACTTTGCATCATTGGAGTGGTCAGACCATTCTTCTATAGAGGTAAGTGGATGAACGGGATAATACTACCTAAATATCTACCAGTGCTGATGAAGGAATCACCATGACTAACACCTTTAGCCCTTAGACAAACACCTGCAAAAACAAAACCAAGGAAGCTCCAGATTTCCTACAGAGCTATAGGTATACAGAAACGAAGGCTATAGAAATGCTGGCTTCTTCCCACACGGTGCAGGAGATTCTAAGGCGCCACGCCGAAAATCTAAGAAGCGCTCTATTAAAGGTCCATGGCTACTTGTATTTCTTGCGAAACTCAACACTACACGATTAAGTTTCCACGCGTCAGCGTACGATTTGTTGGTAAATAATAGTTCGCATTCAAAAATGCCTACACTTGCTCAGTTGTCGCCTCATTTAGGGTGATCTCCACCGACTATTATAGCAAAGCTGAGACGTAATATGGCTTCGTGATAAATAACAATGCATCTCCGCTGTAATTCTGTGAGCGAGGCATACCGCATTCTCTTGGCCCAGCTCACGACATTGCAATTCTATGCTACAGGGCGAGCGAGACCTTTGGGTCATTTCTGGGGTAACATCAAATAGCCCTATTTCTTAATTTGGGTACCTCGAGCTACTAAGCTCGAGCTCCATTTATGTAGTTTTTCCCTGACGAGAGACGATACCGTAGTCGAATTTTAGCGTTGCAGGCGAAAGAACATGTACTTACCCGTACGGAAATGGTCTCACCCTAACCTAATAAAACTGTAGTCGATTTGGATACTGTACATACGAAGTACACATAAGTTTTATCGTCCATCGAAAAACAGCTCGTTGATTCAGCGACTATTCAACGACGTTGAATAATCTCCACCAGCAGCGCTGATAAAAAAAGTCGTGAGTAGTTCGTGCCTGAGCTCTACAGTGTACAATTTTTCGCTCCAACGTTGGCAATACATGTACTTGAACAAAATATTGCGAGCAAGTGTTGCCACCAACGTGTTTGCAACTCAAGTCGTTACGCCGCATCTAGGCACATGTAGAAAGGAAGGTTAAATTCTCACAGCTCAATGATACTTTATTAATAGTAAAGGTAGAGAATGGTCCTAATGTCTAAGCAATTTACAGTTAGGACCCTGAAAGAGCAGCATACTTTTTTTCGAAACATGATTGTCATTCAATAGGAAGTTTCGAGTGATGCGCGCGGTATTGAGGTGTTTACACTCACCAACTTGCTGGTTGAGGTTTTGCATATGAGGCACTTCATCGAAAGATGCATACCTCCATGCAACCACAAAGTCTACTACATTCTAAAATCGAGACAATATGTGTATAAACCCCAAACTACATTTCGAATTAATAATTACAAGCATGCAAAACACGTAGTTCGAAACCCATGTTGAACGAAAAGCATTAGTACATACATGTAAGTCAGTTACGCCTCGATGTCAAGCTGGTTGGTATCGCTGCCTCAGCAGCCCGCGTGCCATCGCAACTTAGCGTTTCGTTGCCAAAGCTCCGAAAACGAGCTCTGTACTTGTTCAAGGCCACTTAAGTGAATGACCACCCCGCATGGCAAGACAGATGAAGGCGAGGAAACGACGCTGACTGAGTTGAGATTCTGGAGCAAGAATCATGTGCTGCCGTGTTAGCACTGACGAGTCTTTAGGCTATGTCTGACGTGCATGTTTGCAAAACAAATCTTAAAATAAATTTTATTTCGCTCTTTTCGCGATACTTGTCCAGCTACAAGTTGGCCCGAAGTTCGGACTCCGAAGGTGAAGGGCTTTACAATGAAAAATGGCTATTATTAGTAGTTTAAAAGTGGCAATTTACACATTTTCTCAATCGCGTCCAAGACGGTCAAGAGACGTTCGAGTTTGCCGAGATGTGCAGGGACGGGACCAGCCCGAGGAGACGCGCAACTTGCTGCTCTTCGTACGAAGCTGATTCTAATTATTTAACCAGTGGTCAGTGACGCTCTGGTGCGTGGTGCGAGTGGCGGTGGGTCAAGTGCTGGCCGGTGACCAGAACTTGTTCCTATGTGATGAGATCTCCGCCCAGACGAACATTACGAATTAATAATAATCGTTTAGGCCCTGGTTCAGGTGGTGGAACGGATGCTGTGAGTAAGTGGGTTAGGGAAAGTTTGGAGACGTCTGCACTCGTCCTGACGATCGGTTCTATCCGTTCTACATCTTGTTCAAGTAAGGCTTAAGCTTGTCTCTCTCTCTCTACCAACCAATCTTTCAGTGTAGAGCTCAAAATTGCTCACTTGGCATTTTGATGGAAGACCAGAACACCGGCGCGCACAGCACTAAGGGGACTTCGGAGCCCTCGGCCGCGCGGTCAGGCACGCCACCCAAAAAGGTGAGAGCGGCCAAGCGTCTCAAGTGGTCAACGAGATGGTCGCAGAGCTCGTGCGTCTGCGCTTCGCAAACGGAGACGTAAAACGCCGACTTGAAGCGGCTCAGACCAAAACCCAGACTGCTCTAGCTTGGCAATACTTTGCAAGTGTGCTGTCGCAGTCTTTGGGAGTCGTTATCAACAGAGATCAGGTGATGCATCGCCATAACGTCGAATAGCTGGTGAGATTGCTAACAATTCGCTTAATTTGTACAGGTTTCACAAAAGTATCGGAAGTTAAAATGCATCTATCGCAAGGAGAAGAGAGAAGAAGGAAAGACCGGCAACTGTGCTCGTTCTCTGCGTGAAATTGACGACGGTCTGTGGAGTATTTTGCACGACGCCTTCTCTGGCAAGGTCGGCATAAGTGGTGAGGTGCTGCTGGACTCCCATCTCGATGGCGGGGAGAGCGACAGCTCTGTGGTGGACCACGATTCCGGTGATGCAGACAGACCTTCTGCAGACGCGCCTGGAAAAGGAAAATTGTCTCCAATTGAGAGTCTAGCTACATCAATGCGGAGCGGCATGGAAGCAATTGCAGCTTCGCTTTCAGCACGCACGTCGCCAGACGATGGATTGGGAAGCCTAGCCGCAACACTAGAACGGCACCACGAGGAAACTCGACGTTTTCAAGCTATTCAATTGCAGCTATTGCAACAACTTTTAGCGCGTAAAAATGCATAATACCGATCAACCATCCTGCTAATCCGAGTAAAATTGTTGGGTTAATCTACGACATGAATATGTCTGCTAGATCGTCTCTTTTAGTTTTTCCAAGTCTGTGCGAAAATGACTGCTCTGCAACAGAAAGACCTCCATCGTCGTCTCGGACTTGTAGTTCTGCACGGTGCGGATCCTCGCCATTTACTGCACAGCTGTCGTTCACAGCCAATAGCATGTTGTGCAGAACGATGCAGCTATATATCACTTTGCAAATGCGACCGGGTGTCTTCTGTTCTAGCTTGGCTAACAGAATCCTGAAGCACCGAGTAGCACTACGACTACAGCGACGGCTTCGGGGTCCATTTGAAAGGGTGACTTGCGTGAAATGAATGGTATATAAAAGCAAGGCCGCTCTAGCACAATTGTGCTCCACCCAGAACACCTCTGTTCGTTAGGTCTGATCTGCTGCGTGCCAGAACGCAACAGACCCAAATTGGTACACAGTACCCCTGCATTTTTGACCAATAGAAGAAGTTTTGGTTTTCAGTACAGAATGCATGCTTGTACCTGAACAAGGGCCTTATAAATGAAACCCGCCCCCTTTTTGATTTTTGTTGATACTTCGTACTAAAGGAATTTTTAGATATATTTTGTCGAGCCTGATCTCACAAAATTCTGTGACAGATGTGAAAATTCATAAATCGACCCCGATTGAGCACTAATCGAGTATTCCAAACGTGCAGGAGGGTGCAGATAAAATACTATTATCGACTTTATAAGCTGCGATGCAGATGAGGGGAAGATGCTCTTTGCAGGGGCGGCCAAAACGAGAAGTGATGAGGTTGTCGCCCCGCGCAGTTCGGGCAGTTGAGAGCGGAGCTCCCATAGACTGCCCTACTCTGCGTTTATATCATAGATTGTAGAGTAACATATCCTAACCTAAATCATATTCTAAAACACAGTAATACCTGTTACACTCACCCTTCCCCCAGAAGTCATCCGTTCAGGAATAGCCAGTCATTCGGAAATTTGCTCGGGTGAGCCAACACGATCCTGGTGGCATCTAAACGGCTCCAAAGTATCGATGCTTCGAACAACGCTAGATACGGGCGGAGCTGGTCCCTCCCTGAAGTTGCCACCGGTAAGAACCAAGGTCCAGCAAAGTTCCAACCAAGGGGTGCTTGTGCCGCCACTTCAGGGATGCGTGGCGGCCGTACTTGACTACGGCATCGTGTCTCACCTTCTCGCAGCTGCTAGCGTCCTCGATACACCCTCACTTGCGCCTGAAGATGATTGCCAGCTCGACGTACTCGGCGAGAGGAGCTCCACAACTTCCTGGGCTCCCAATCGCCCACGTCGCTGCTAACCGATGTATCGTTGGCGCCCAAGACGGCTGACTCAGCTCCTCACTGCGCCGCGCTACTCTCGCCGGCTGTCTCCGTTCGCTTTTCTTCGCTTCCGCCGTCGTCCGTTACTGCTCCGCTGTCCCCAAGTAACTCAGACTTGGATGAGCTGGTTGCTGAGACTGTGGTCTCGCCAGACTCGCCTGTGCGTTCAGCTCCTCTGGTGTCGCCTGCGGAGTCTTCTGCTGCTGCTACTACTGCTGGGCGCGATGAGACTCCCCCATGGTTTGCGGGCGCTGATCAAGATGAGTGGGAAGATCCCTACTCGGCTGTCAACTTGATATTAGCGGCTCAACATGCTACCGAGCGCCCGCCCTTGGCTGACCCCCCCCCCCAGAGTTCCACCCAAGATCACATGCGAAGAACCGTTATTACAAGACCAATGCCCCGTTCGACCCAGATCAGGTCTGGCAAGTGCGTCTTCTCATCGATCGCTATGGCGAGCTACCACACGTTACCTTCAGCTGACATGGGAGTGGCCTGAGAACTTGAAGGGCGTCTACTGGTGTATGAGCGAGGTGAACGCGTGGATTAACTCCTGTGTGCGTATCCCGTTTTACAAGTACTTCGATCGTCACTTCCGCGGAGCTGGGGTATCGGAGACGAGCTTGTGCTTTCTGTACTCGTTCCAAGCGGCTTGCTACGGTAGTGTACGATGCCGTTCTGAGAAAGAAGTTGAGCAGACTGAGCTGTCCGAGTCCATGTCCACTAGCGGGCTACGCGCAACTCGCTCAGACTTGGTCTTTGCCGATGACGGTGAGATGGTCTCCGTGGTCGTACGCACCGTGGTCGAGCTGACGGGAACTGCCTTAGTCTTGCTGCGTACGGAAGCCTTTCGCTTCCCTCCATCAGCTGTGCCCTTCCTCATCTTCTGCAAAGCTGTAGAAGTCTTATCAGTCCGCGATCGCTTGCCCGAATCCGACGTCTATACCGGGACCTTGCGCTTGCACGAAGAGACAGTCGAAGACACCGGACTCGGTGCCGCCGTCGATCGTGGTGCCGATTGCGCTTGCTCTACAGCAGATTGATCAGTCAATACCGGTCTCGTCGAAGCTGCCTTAGGAGCGCTCCGGAAGACTAAACGCGAACTCTCTAGGGGCTCGCCCGTAGGATCATCAGATGATAAATCTTTAGGCACTCTAAGCTCCGACAAGGCTACGTATTGCCGGCATAGTAGCTCCACTTGGTTCTTGACCCCCTTCATGTTAACACGGAGAGTCTTGATCGTAGCCCTGTGGTTGGCGTCCTCCGATTGCAGCGTATCCACGTCGGATGCTCGCTGATTCTCGGGTGCAACAATCATGTTACGCAGAATTACGACGTTTCGCCCGATTCGTTTATTTTCGTGGCCACTGCTGCCTCGAAGTCTTCTTGACGACTCTGCAGGCGCACGAGATTCTCCGTTGAATAGTTTCCGAGATCATCCTGGCGTTGTTGAAGAGCTCGGAGTTCCTGTTGTAGGCTTCGCATCTTGCTGACACCACCCGCTTCCTCTTCTTGTTGCTCATCATGTACTTTTTCCTGCTGATGAGTGACGCTGGCTTTTCCGTCGACGCTGGCCTCGCTATTTTGTAAGCGCCGCTCTTTAACCTCCTCGCTCGTCAAGTCTATCTCGTCTTGATCTTCTGTCGTCGATACCGCGAACCACCGCATGATGCGATCCTTCTCATCGCGAAGTCGTAGCTTGAAGCGCTCTTTGAAAACAGGAGCCCACCCTTGAGCCTTGACATAGTCCAAGCGAGTCTTGGGGTCGTCTCGAAGCAGCTCGTTCGCTCGCTTGCACAAAGCCTCGTTTGAAAGGCGCGCGTCTTGGTCGTAGACAAGCTCGTCGAGAGACTTGCTTTCAGCTTCAGCCATGGCGCTGAGCTCGTTGCGTAGCCTGGCTTCCATCATAGGGAACTTGCCTCCACCCTCACCCTTACATATAGACGGATTGACGATGGTCTTGATTGCAGATAGGCTTACATCCACACTCAACTTCTGCAGTACATAAGTCCTAGCCGCAGATAGCGTCATTTTTTGGTTTAGGCTGTACATGTCCTTCAGCTCCTGCTTCTTGCCCGCGGACAGCTTCACCATGATAAACGTAGGTAGTGTCGAACTAGCTGCCAAACGGAAAAGCAACTTGCATTTCCATCCTCTGATTAATAATATATCATTTATTACCATCTCGAGGTATATCCAAAAAAACTGCAGAGGCCAGACAGCGATAACGCAACCGCCCAGGACGCCAAGGACGCCCGTAAACGGCATCAACGCGCTTCGTCGGCACTCAGTCCTGAGGAAGATGACGAGTACAGTCGCCCACCGTCGA
Source organism: Phytophthora infestans T30-4 (assembly GCF_000142945.1). Classification (NCBI taxonomy): domain Eukaryota; phylum Oomycota; class Peronosporomycetes; order Peronosporales; family Peronosporaceae; genus Phytophthora; species Phytophthora infestans. Next base: position 363,153 of record NW_003303684.1, on the reverse strand, counting down.
CGTACTCAAGCATCGGAGACAGCCCGAAGACCGGCCAACCCTGTCGAATGTGTCTTGAAGTACAGTGAGTAGCTTCAACAGCAGTCATGGCCTGGGCGTGTTCTGTAGTGGGCCCCTCTATTACATAAGAAGGTAGATTTCTTAACATAAGTAGGTGCATCAGCACACGACTAGCGTGTGCTGAAATGCTGTCATGCCATTGGCTGTCATTAGTCAATTGGACTATGACGTGAAATTGAGTGGTCAGGGCTGTGGCCTTGGTCCTAAAATAAAGCCAGAGTTGATTTTTTCTTAGACCTAAGACTCAGTCGTCCTATTGCGAGCTTCCTCAACACCATAGTGAAAGTAGGTAACGACGGAGTAAATACCTGACCCGCTACACCCGGTAGCACTTCGTAGTCCTTCCAACGACCAAGTTCGACATGAGCCAAGACCTCGACCACGCTGATTTTCTCCATCTCACTCGGATCGAGTGAGAAGCTCTCCACCGCCTCGCGGCGGTGTCCAGAGAAGCCGTCGCCACGTCACTGCTGCACTCAGCAACGCCCGACAAGCAGCGCGTTGCGGCACAGTAATTCATGAAACCCGATCTCGCCGATGCGAATCGGCGAGTGTCAACTCCCTCGCGTATCTCCACGAATGACGTCGTGAAGCCAGAGACGTCCACCTACTCCGGTGCCGGAGAAGATCGCTGGTTTCGAGATACCGACTTCGCCATCACCTCGAGGTTGATCGAGGCGCCTTCCGCGAAGGTCCATTTCCTTCTCTCGCGGCTGTCTGGGAAAGCCAAGGAATGGGCTCTCGGCAAGTTGGTTGTCGATCCCGATGTGTTCCCCAATTTGGATACCCTCCAGAGTGACCTTCGGCTCGCGTTCGATCCGCCGCAAGATGAATTCCGAATTCGGGCAGACTTCTTCGCCCTTCGGCAAGGCACGATGACTATGCGCGACTACGTCCAGAAGCCATGACACTCCGCGTCGTGTATCGGGTCTAAGCCCATTGATATGGCCTCTCAGGTTAATGTAGTCGTGTTCGGTATGCGCCAAGGCATGACGCTCTACTGCCTTACAAGATCGGATCCCTCTACACTCGAAGAGGCATTTGCCCTCGCCCTACGCGAGGACTACGTGGTTGCGGCGTCATACGCTCACGCGCTACCTGCTTCAGCTCGGGATTCTGCGTCCAAGCCCATGGCCATCGACGCTATCGATGCGACGAGCAATCGCCAGCGTCATGTAGCGCGTCGGAGCGGTTCTCGGAACAGTCATTCTCTCACCTGCTTCCGCTGTCGGAAGGTCGGTCATCGCGCGGCGGAGTGCCGCGCGCCAGCTCCAGTGCTTGCGCGATGTCGAGCCCGTGAGTTCTGACCAGCCAAAACCACGGTCAGGGTAAGTAGGTGCGGGGCGCCCTACTGGCTGGAATGGAGGTCCGGGTGCCCCGGTGGCAACCCAACCTCCTAGCCCTCCTGTGCTGCATGCACACTTTCATGCCACCACCACGCCGAGCGATTCAAGATTAATCATTGTCAGTCTTTATGTCACCGGTGCCCGGCGACCACTGCGAGCGCTCCTTGATTCAGGAGCGACCAACAACTTCTTCCGCGCGTCGTGCTTGTCGGTACTCCCGTCGGACATCACTGTCCGCAAAGATAGAGGGGAGGTCGCTGTCAAGTTGGCCGATGGGAGATCACGCCGCGTCGCGCGGCGCGAGATTACACTTCCGTACACGATCGACGGTTTCCGAAGCAAGGACGACTTCCTCGTCGTTGAGATGAATTACGTGCTTAACTGCATCCTAGGTATGCCGTGGTTGACGCGCTATCAACCAGAGATTGACTGGTTGGCCCAGTCCGTAAAGCGTCGCAATGATTATGATGTGAACGAGGTGTTCACACACCTCCTGGTCGCCCAGAATGATTGGCCTCACGTCACCGTCGTGGGCCAGTCATCCACGACGCACGCTGTGCACAGAGTGAGCAATGGCCCTCTCTGCACGGCTTGCGCGGTGCTGTTAGCTGACGGATCCACGCGACGACGCGGAGATGAATACCAACTCGCGGTCGAGCAGGGGCTCCCGCTAGAGAGGGGTGACCTCTCGTCCAGCGAGAGCGACTCATCATCCTCGAGTTCGCACTCGAGGCGGCGAAAGAGGAAGTCGAAGAGGCGTCGGGTGAAATCTCGCCGAGAGCCCGTACCAAGTGACAGCTCACCGACGGAGTCGGTCTGCTGCTTGAGTATGTGGAAAGTACCTCCGGTCGCCGACGAGCTCTCTAGTTTGCAAACCCACCTGGCGAGGCAGGGTCGATCACCCGACTTCCAGGTCCCACCTGGAAGAACATCCTTCGCGGCCTCAAGGACAATGAAATCGAGCGGGTTTGCCTAATCGCCGACGCCGATTCGGCGTCGCTCGAAATGAATGCAGTCAGTGACGACGTCTCGCGCCCAAAGAGCGCTGAACCAAAGTCGGCCCGCGAGGAGCGTTTCACAGCGCAATTTTGGGAAGCGCTACGCGAATCCGGCAATCCAGTCTACGAGACCGCCCGCGAATATGAAGATGTCTTTCCGGATAAGATCCCAGCTGAGTTACCAGCTGACCGAGGAATTCGCCACGAGATCGCTCTCGTGCCCGGCCCGAAGTATTGAGTGACGAGGCAGAGGCCGCTCCCGCGAGATCAGGTCCAAGGTATCGATGACGTCTTTGAGAGCCGCCGCAAGGCGGGTCATGTGCGTGAGAGCACATCGCCGCACTCCAGACCGACCTACTGTGTGAAGAAAGCCATGCGTGAATGGCGCATCGTCCATGCCTTCAACAAGCTGAACGACGCTACCATCCCTGCCGAGACGCCGGTTCCTCGGAAGGCCATGGTGCTCGACGCAATGTTGGGTAGGGAGTTCTTCAGCACCATCGACTTAAACCGATGGGCTCTCTCAAATCCTCATGAGGCTGAGCGACATACCGCTCACAGCGGTAAGCACTCCCAGTGGTATGATCTGGGAGTGGCTTGTTATGCCACAAGGCTTAAAGAATGCTCCCGCCACGCTCAATCGCATGGTATCCCATGTGCTGCGCCTGCTCCGCAATTTCGCACCGAGTTATTTCGACGACATCTTCGTACACAGTCGCGCTGAGGAAGGGCTTAGCGCTTGAAGTCCACTTGAAGCATCTGAGGCAAGTCTTCCAAGTGATGCGCGAAAACAAGCTGTATGCCAACTTTAAGAAGTGCATATTCTGCGCGCCGGATATTCCGGTGCTTGGCTGCTTTGTGAGCAAGAACGGCGTCCGCGCTGACCCCAAGAAAGTGTCTTCGATATGTGCGTGGCCTACGCCACAGAATCCCACTGAATTGCGTCAGTGGCTGGGTCTCGCAAATTTTCTCCACCAGTACACGAAGAATTACGCCGGTTTGATCCAGCCGCTTTCTTCGTTGTTGAAGAAAGATATGTTGTGGTCGTGGACACCCACACATCAAGCCACCTTCGATTCGGTGAAGCAGAGGCTCGCCGAGGCCCCAATCCTCGTGCTCCCGGATGACTCGAAGCCTTTTGACGTCGTCTGCGACGCGAGCGATTTCGCCATCAGCTGTGCGCTGACGCAATTCGACGATGAAGATCGAGAGCGTGTCGTGAGCTACCAGTCCAGACAGATGAAGCCGGCGGAGCGCATTACCCTGTTCACGACAAGGAGCTCCTTGTGATACGCTACGCTCTGATCAAGTTCAGAGTGTACTTGCTGGGTGAGGATACATTCGCGGTGTACACCGACCACGTATCGCTGAGGACAGCGATGAAGAGTCCCCATCTATCCCAGCGAATGGCCTGCTGGCTTTCGTTCTTCTCTGACTTAGCAAGACCGGCAAGAACAACGTTCTCGCCGACGCTTGGTCTCGGCGTCCCGACTACTACCCACGCGGTGCATTGGGTCGACAAGCTTCGCTGGATGAAGGCGATGTAGACGAGTGTGCCACGTGCGAAACGTCAAGAGTCCACCTGACGAGCGTCTATCCGGCAATGCCACTTCGCGACGAAATCCGAGCTGCTTACGAACATGATTTGATGTGCGCTGGTATCATGGAGCATCTCCGCTCTCCCAGCGCCGATACACTGGGGGCCCTTTCCCGCTCTGTACGAAACAAAATCCACCGATATCGTCTCGAGGACGAGCTGCTGACGTACAGCATCGCCAACTTCGATGCCTCATGTGTCGTTGTCCCTAACGACCCCGATCTGCGCTCACGGATTATCCATGAGCTTCGTGATGCCCCGGTGGGCGCTCATCTCGGTCGCGAAATGACGTTTGCCGCTGTGTCACGCGACTTTTATTGGCCCCCCTGTACAAATGGGTACGTAAGTTGGTGCGCACCTGCGAGATCCGCCAGCGCGTGAAACCTGCCTCGTCTTCGCACGCACCCCTGTGTCCTCTACCGGTGGCCACCGAGGGCTGGCGCTCGTTGTCGATGGACTTCATCTTCGGGCTCCCACCCAATGCTAAATGACGTTTAGGTGTCTTGGTGTTCGTAGACCGCTTCAGCAAAATGGTTCACCTGATTCCGATGTCGGATTCGATCACCGGGGTAGATACCGCGGTGCACTTCATCGATGCTATCTTCTGACATCATAGCCTTTCTGAATCCATCGTCTCCGACCGCGACCCGCGCTTCACGTCGGACTTCTGGTCAAAGGTCTTCGACCTACTGGGCTCGAAGCTGCTGATGTCTACAGCAGCCCATCAGGAAACGGACGGCCAGACGGAGCGCGTAAATCGCGTCCTCGAAGACGTCCTCCGAAGCTACGCGGCGTCGTTCTCCGGCTGGAGCTCGTTTCGGCCTCTGACCGAGTTCGCGCTGAACAGCGCGGCACACGCGTCGACTGAGCTGACGCCCTTCTTCATTAACAACGCGCGACACCCGCGTGTCCCTGCCCTCCTCGCCGTGGGCCATCCCACAGCGCCGTGTGTCTCCACTCTGGGTGGGGAAGAAGCTGCCAACAAGCCGTCTACTCCAGCTCCGATGTCTCCGGCGGCAACACCGGTACTGGGCCAACGGGTACATACGCCGGTTGCTAAGGATATCTCGAGTGTATCCCCTGCTCTCACGTCGGTCAACTCAGTGACACACTCCGCATCAAGCCGACTTGCGCCAGCTAGCTACGCGCCGAAGCATGCGGCGCGACCAATCGACTCTGCAGTCGTCTCCGACTTCGTACTACAGCGCCAAGCGGTCACCCGCTATGTTCGAGACGCACCGCAGGATGCAGTAGACAAGCAGAAGAAGAACGCCGATAAGACTGTCCGCAAGGACACGGCCACATTTTCGACAGGCGAACGCATGCTCCTGTCGACTGAAACTCTGCGGTAGTATATACTATAGTGCGCCATTTGCACCCTAACCTATCCGCTCCCCCTGTACACCTTTCAACCCCCATCCCTACACTAATAGAAACAGAAAAAAACTAAAAAAAAATCTAATTTCGACAAGCCCATCCTATGTAATGGAGACGTAGAAACGCTAAAGCACACAACCACCCAGAGCCTTCAATCGAACCTATCAGACGCTCTGAGAGTATCATTGGTTTTACTCAAAAGCATCAAGGGTACCGCCTGTCAAAAAATTCTAATTTGCATAACCATTCAATCGTGAATTAATTAAATTGTTTAACTGAATTATCTTTCTATATAGTATATAGGGATACACCATACACTACGCATAAACATGTCTGTTATTTTAGAGTTTGGAAAATACAAAGGAAAGGCTCTTGAGGAAGTTTATGATCAAGATGCGTCATACTGTCGATGGTTATACAACCAACAATCCGAAGAATCTGATATCAAACGATTTTTACAAGGCAAGTTCCAAGAGAGACGATAGTTATATCATGCGTTGGGGCAAACATAAAAACAAATCCGTTAAGTGGATTGTTGAAAACGACAAGCAATATTTTTATTGGATGTGCAAAAATGAATATATCAAGAATAAATGTCCATCATTGAATGAAAACTTGAGCGAATTTAAGACACAGAATTAAATTAATCGAGTTATTTTTTTTGTCTGAAATCTCCATTGTTAAACCGAGGACCAGAATTTGGCACCAGAATGCTCGAGCGTTGCACCAAAGCAAAACTTTAAAACACCAAAGGATTTCAGCGGAGCACCACACTAAGAAATTAGGATAAACCACTACAGATTTCGCACGCAACACCAACGCGTTGTAGGATATTGATCATACTACTCCGTCCCAAGTTCACGATGTCCAAGGGACCAGTTAAACGCCTGAGACCAACCATGACCACATTATCGCTACTGCTGCTCGCTAAAGCTTTTCGTGTCTCAGTTGTGCATTTGCCTTCTACTACGACAGCCCCTGGTCGAGATGGAGGAAGTCCAGTTGTCTGCTTGGGTGGAAATATGGAGAACAGCCAACGGCATGGATGTACGCGATGAGTATCTCAACACGTTGCCCCGGTACGCGACAGAGAAAAACAACAAGGTTACGTGCAAAATAGATTATTGGCAGGAAGTGCATGACATGGATGCTGCGTTTGACCACCATACGATGAGCTCAGTTCTTACGAACTGCCGATCACACCGCTGTCTCGCCAATGAAGACGGTGACGACTGCTACTGCCGATATAAGATTAGCACGTGCGACCGCGGGCGAATGAGTGTCGTGTACCAGCAAGGAGTCCATGTGATGCACGATATTCAAGCCATCTCACCACCACACACCCGCCTCACAGGACCAATGAAAAAAAGCTTAGAGGCCAAGTTAGACCTATTTTCATCGGCTTCGACGCAACAGCTTTACGCACACATTTCGTTGGCGATAGAGCGAAATGATCTCAATGGTCCAGCTCCGCTGGAAACCCAGGTTGACCGTTCCTGCGGCGCTGGAGGCGGAATCATCCTGGTAACGACACTAGTCAAGTCTCATCAATTGTTGACACTTCGTTGTACGACGTCTTCGGTCTGAGCGACGCAACTCCGACTCGGGTTGTGTACTTCAGTGATGCAGTCTTCAGCCAAAATCGCTGGGTTTTGCGGGTTGGAGTCGGTACCGCGGACGATCCTTTCCGTGTCGGCTTGACGTGCTACAAACTACTTCACGACTACGTGCAAGTGCAGCGTGCGGAATCGTTGACCACGTTAATTCACCTTGACAGCACATTCAACACGGTAGCTCAGAAGTTTCCTGCGTTTGTGATCGGATATTCGGACAGAGGTGGCCACTTCCTTCCATTGTTTTTTTTTGTACATCCAAACGAAAGGCTGGAGACGTGGAGCGGTGTCTGCGTGCTTCGAAGCGCGCTATTCATGAAACGTTTGGAGAGACATTCGACCCTGAATTCGTTATGATCGACGGTGACAAAGCGGAGCGCAATGCGTTGATGGCTGAGCTTCCGTCGGCAACAATTTTGATGTGCTGGTACCACGTCATGCACAACGTGTTTAAAAGGTTGCACACGCTCGGTGTAGACGTTGAAAGAAGCGTTGAGGTTTTTGAGCAGCTGTACGATCTGCACTATGCCCAACGAGCTGTCTTCGATGGGCTGAAGGCTAGCATTGGGGCGGTTTGGGAGGGTTACCCAAAGAAGAGCGCGAAGTATTTAATGGGTCAGTACTTAAAAAAAGTCCTGGATGAATGGGAGTTTCTGAAAGTGGCAGGCATTCTGGTCACCCTCGGGCTATAGGACGACAAATAATCCGCTAGAACAATATCACAAGACGTACAAAATTATCAGCAACAATCCTCGGGCAACCCCTAAACAAATGCTACAAGGGATGTCTGACTCTATGCATACCTCCCTGAATGAAGGCCGAGCCTTTAGCGTTTCACCCGAAGCCTCCGAGCGCCTGATTGAGCTGTATGCTTTGCTTAAACCCCACCGAAGTCTACGACCCACGCGTGTACCATCAGGGAATCCTCAAATGGTTCTCCTCAAGGTTCACCAAGATTTGCTCGAAACTGATAACTTGGCGCTGATCGCCAAGATCAAGCGAGATAGTTCGGTGAATGACGTTCGCGTCCATATGGCGGGTATGCCCGACGAAGGCTGGTTTGTGGATGTACAAGAACTCTCGTGTGGATGTCTTTACAACGCCAAAAATGGTATGTGTCTTCACGTGCTAGCAGCGAGATTTGAGGCCGGTGTTCGCATTCCTGGCACAGCTGCACAACCACGGCGCTTTGTTACCAATATTCAGCGACCCCGTAGACGGACTATTTCTGCTCGCCGTGTTAGGAGAACAAATGAAGCGGCCACTGCTCAAAATTCTACTCCCGGCAGTAAAGCTTCTCGGAGTGACAATTCTGAGGGTGGTGTAACGGAGAGCGAAGGTGATATCTCCATGCAGACGACACAGTGCTCTGAAGAACCTAGCCTATCAGCACTTCCACACACCCCCAATGGACATTAGTAGCGCTAACGAAATGGCCACTTCTTGTTTCACCAAATGGAAGTAAATCAATGTATTTGATATTCTTTAAGCTTGAAGATAACTGAAAGCTAAACGGAGCGTTTTGCTGAGAGTTTTGTTGACCAGTGCCTGCTTTTGATTTGAAATACTGTGCGTAGCAATCGAGGTACTCGATTTTCTTTACAGGTTTAGCAGCAATTTGACTTGGATTTGCAATATCATAGAAAGGGATGTATAGACGAGTAGTCGTAAATGGAAAGATTTGACCAGAAGTCGAGATCTGTGTAATATTGTTAGGTTAGCTATTTTTGGGGTCGTGTACGGGTAGGGCCTAATAATTGGGTCAGGCGGGTTTCCCGATCAAAACGCCAGGCCCTACCAAACCCAAGACCAATTGCTAAGCTATATAGTGAAGTGAAAGATACGAAGCTAAGCGGTTGGGTTAAAATGCTTAGACCACGATGGTCTGCGCAGCACGAGGCTGGTCGGCTTCAGTGTCGCCATCATCGGCATCACTGTCATTGCTGATCACATCTGCGCCCAAATTGGTAGCAGCAGCGTCCTCTTCGCTGCTAGTACCAGAGACGCCCTCGTTGTCATCATCACGGTCGAAATCTACGGCCTCGTCATCTTCTTCACTGCTCGATTCTTCTTCTTCTGTAGGAAGATCCACAGGGCGAGGAAGTTGGACGGTCTCACGAGTTTTTCCACGGGATCGGCGACTATGAATAGCGGCAATACCAGTGACATGGCCTCGCGCTAAAGCCTCAATAGTACCTATAAAGTTCGTAAGACTGGGGTGTGGTGTCAAGAAAGCGGCGTTCAACTCTCTGTTGAACCTCTCTAATGGATTATTCGTTCGAGCAACAAGCCGTTTATTTAGACCGTGGACATTCCATAGCCCAGTATCGTAGAGCTCCAGCCAGGTTCTCTTGAAATAGTTCCAAAAGCAACGCCACTTAGAGCGAGCGTAGGGAACACCGTCGCTGCGGCAGCGATCCTTGATTTGACGCTTGACCCACGTAATGCCTCCAACCTCGATCCGGTCCTCCGGCACGACGGTTAGCATATCTAGTACATCAGGGGTCATAGCGATTGATGCAGCTGTGTTCGTAATACCTAACTTGCGCATTTTACGGCGGACTGCCTGTTTAAAATGGAACAGGCAGCCGATCACTTGTGCGCTCGAAAATTGGACGCCAACCGCGTCGATGAGGGCACGTTCAAAGTCGCAGACGACCTCCGCCGGGTCGTTTATTTATCCGTAGTTTGCATGATGAAATGAAAGACGTCGAAGTAGGTGTCATTAGTGCGATGGAATGTCAAGACGTAGAACACTGGGCAGTAGTATCCAGTGGACCGATCGAAAACCATGAGAACAATGCATTGCTTGAAGCCACGAGGCACACACCGGAAAGTACCGTCAATAAATATTGATGTACCAGCGTACTTAAGCAGTGAAATCAACTCCGGGTGCGCCCACCCGATCATTCGACAGGGGTTTTCGTTGTCATTAAACCCACAGATGTAGTGAAATTGAAAAAAGTTGAGCGGTTGATCTCGGACTCGAGAAAGCGGTGGAAGTTCAACACGACCATGTACATTCCCACCGAAATGACGGTCTCGTACACGATAGACTCGAGCTGAGAACTTGCTCACGAGAGAAACCAACAAGTGCCTGGTTTTGACCGCCGCCGTAGAACTGTTTATCGCCTCGACTCCAGATAGTCGCTGCCGGGAGCGACATTTCGGTACATGCTAGGTTATCGACTGCGGCTTGCATGTCGGCCACAATGTCTAGAGGCTGGGCAAGAGGTATGTGATCCCTTCTGCAAATGTGCGGTACAAAATTTCCATATTCCATAGACTCCGAAACCAGCTCCACCTTGGCGCTGCATTGTTGCCCTCGATAAGAACTGCAGCGATACACGACCTTACGACGTGAGGAGCACGCTTTGGTGTACAGTACTGGTAGCCACAGATGTTTATAATGGTTGAATATCTACCATTGCGAACTGCTGATGAGTGTGGGAGGGTCAACCCACCTGCCGGAACTGAAGAAGTGTCGTGGGTTACATTGCTACGTGGAGCAACCGTCGACCGAGTTGGCTCGACTAAGGATGCTGTGTCTGGGTCAGAGACGTTGGGGTCTACGTCGGCCATGGAAGAAGTTGTGTTCGACTTGTTGGAAAAGAAGAAATAATGGAAATAGTGCACGGGCTCACATCAGAACAAAATGGTTGTTAAGAAACCCCTAAGTAGTGGTTTCTAGTGTTCGAGGGAGTTTTGAAACAGCCATGGAAGTTGGTAACCAGACTTGTTTGCACTTGATCCAGGTAACTCTGAACGGCTGCCTTCTAGCATTGTTTTATAAAGTTCAGACCGAAATAGCCGACCGCACTAGAACTATTGACGACGAGTGGAAATGGAACCTGACCCAATAATCAGGCCTGACCTGTATCCGACCCCGTTAATATTCTACCTAATGTTAGACATAACACCAAAAGCAACTCGTAGTGACCCAGCTGCGCCTGTTGTTAGTTTACCTGCGTTTGGATTACCTGCTGCTGCAGATGCTACCATAACAGGAACTGTAGAACTACCATTTAATGATAAAGACGATAAGCTCATTAGATCACCAGTAGCAGTCGTAATATCAACAAAACCTGTGTTGAGGTTAGATTTATTGATTTGAGGGTTCGCAACAAGATCCAGTTCTTTGAAGATGGGATGGAGGTCAACTAAACGAATCTTTAATACGTAGTACCATGTACCAGCAACTCCACCAGCAGGCGTTACACCTTGCTACATACCCACCAGTACCTTGCTGTTGAATTTTAGATAGAATTGCACCACTTTGCGTTGTAGGCCACCCAAGCGTGTTTGTTGCTGTAATCGCTGTTCCAGAGGCATCAGAGGTACCGGTTTGCTGTGGATTCCAAATTAGACGCTGGATTAGTCCGCTATTATGAGCTGGAGTTGTTTCTGGAATTAAACCAGTAGCTACAGTTGTGGCAGCATACTGAATTATTGACAAACCTATCTCCTTGTGTTGAAGAAGCAGGATTACTACCGCTTTGTGGGAAATTCAGACTGACAACATCATCTGGAGCAATATAGCAGTCTGCACCGCTCTTTAGTTAATCATCATCACACCATTCAGTTTGAGCTCGTAAATTGCTCCAATAAGTTTTGTAGTCATTGCTCGTAATGACACTTTTACCATTAATTTCAACCGATAATTTATCCACAACATTCCATACACCAGCTTTTAAGCCTACTAAAAAACGATTTAAAACTCCATTAAGGGCATTTGAGGATGTATTTCTAACCGTTACGACATAAGGAACTACTAGATATCAATCCCGAAGACTTCCATACCCGGTAACACCATTTAGCTGCGAAGTTGCATTAATCGTTACACTCCCCGATTGATACGAACCATTATTATCATCAACAACGCTGATATCACCAATACTAATACTGTAGTTCTAATGGATTGTACAGGGATGGTACATAATTATTTGGTGGCATCCTGTAGAACGATCCTTTATATAATATAACAGATACAATTGGCAAACGAAATCGTAGATTTCCATGAGTTCAAGTCCTGATTTTGGTGGGATGCTTCCTAAAGCGTTTAAAAAGAAATCTTTCGGAGTAAATGAAAAGCTTGGTATCCAGAAGCTTTTTCGAATGATATTTCTAGGTCCGAGTTTCTCTGGCAAGTCAGATCTACCTTTCCATATACTTAAAAAGTCCCCACATGCTTATAGTCATTTACATATTATAGCTCGCGACCCTGATCAAGAGTTGTACGATTACATTAAAGAAAAACTACAAGGATTCGTGACGTTTTATGATCCTGATGCTCCTCCAAGCGTTGATGCTATCAAAGAGATTCCAAATGCTTTACAACTTTTTATTATTGATAATTATTCCAACGATAAGAAGCTTCAGAAAGTCATTTCTTTACTCGGGGAAGACACAAAGGGCTTTCAACAATTTTCATAGCTCATAGTTAATTTGCTACTGATAAGATGATTCGATTGAATTCTGAATACATAGCTATTCTAAAAGCAAATTCAAAACGCGATCTCCAGTTAATTTTGAAAGATTTTAATCTACCTGGAGTAAGGGAAGATGATATTTACAGGTATTACAAACAAGCAACAGCTCAGAAAGGCCAAATATTGTTCATTGACTCTGTCAAGCAACAAATTCGGAAGAATTTCAAAGGTGAAATTTATAATTAGTTTCTCTCATGGAATATACCGGTGCCAAAAACAAAAGCTTCGCTTTAATATAAGTACGATGACGAGCACTATTATCTTTAATCGCAATAACATTGTTTCCAATGGGTTGAGTAATACATTTAGATTTAATTTTACCGGATCAAGCGTTAATTTCAAAAATCAGGAAATCGCGCTATCGAGCCTGCAAATGTGACGGGGTCACACAGCACCTTGCGCAAGAGGAAGTTATCTTCCGAGAGTATACAAACTCTCAGTGAACGGCAGTTCACAGGTCCCCTCTTTTATTAAAGAGAGCGAAGTGACCCAAATAAGGTAGATTGTAAACTGAGTATATTTATAGGTAGATTAAGTTTGGGTTTAATACAAACTGTTAGTTACCTATAGAAATGCAATGTCATTTAACCAATGGTTGGCTTTGAACGACCTTGGTACCTTGTACCAAATATCTCGGAGTATGACGTGTCATACTCCTGAAGTGTGAAGTGTCACACTTCATGTAACCAGGGTACACTTAGGGCTACGTACCCCGTTACATCCTCCTTCGGTTTACCGACCAATCAGAATGAAGAGGTGTTCGTCACAAACTCTCATTCTCAAAGTCGAAAACCATCGACTTGGCCGCGCGAGCGCGGCGGAGGCTCACTTCACAGTTAGAGCCTCGAGCAGCAACCTGTGCGCTCTTCGTCAAGGTCTCCACTTCGACCGTTAACATGCCTCGCGGCACTGCTAAGAGCGGTGCTAAGACACGCTCCAAGGCTGCAGCCGGTAAGGTGCAGGCCAAGAGCACTAAGCCTCACGGCAAAGGCTCTGCACTCAAGGAGGCTACTCAGGTGGCCTCCGAGGCGATCGGTTCCTCGGGTGACGCGGCGGCGGACAAGCGCGCAAGCAGGCGCCGCAGTCCGTCGCCCTCGTCTTCAGACAACCGTCCAAACCCTCGGTTCGTAGAACGCGAGTTCAACTCGGGCAGTGAAGACGATGCCGAGTCCGAGAGCACTCAGGATGCTCCTGCGGGCTCTGTGGGAGGGCACAGCCCAGTGCCCAGTGAGCACAAAGAAGGCAGCGTGCAGTCGCCCGCTAGTGATCACGGTGATCACAGTCCGAGGACCTCTGTGCGCTCTGAGAGTCCGGCCGTTAAGGCTAAGGGCGCTCCCAAAGCCGGTGGCGATGAGGAAGAGAATCCTCGCAAACGTCTCTCGCTTGCCGAGGGTCTTGCGCGCGCTAAGGCCTCTAAAGCCGAAGGCGCCAAGCCCTCAAAGAAGCGTACCGCCTCTTAGTCTCCACTCCGCGAGGAGAAGGAGACTCGACGCTCCTATCAGAGTCTCTTCGGCTCCTCGGATGAAGAGGAGGAGAAGGAGGAAGAAGAGGAAGCGGAGGGTGCCATTGTTGAGCCCCGGGAGGTCTCGAATGACCTCGACCAGCAGCAGGAGGATTTCCAAGCTGCCCAGCGCGTGCGTGGGGGTTCGGTGGCGGCACCCGTCAGCCAGGGAGCTGCCATCAACTCAAGAGGGTATTGGCCTCCCGAGGAGAGCTCTGGGGCTGACCTCTTCTTAGAGCTTCTCGTCGCTCCTCGTGGCCTTGTGGGCGGCCACACTTCTAGGGGCATCTATGAACGAGCCCTTGTTCAGAAAGAACAGTTGTTCGTCGACAACGTGGAGGCTGCTCGGTGTGTGCTTCTCGCGCAACACCGCATTCCCCTTAAGGACTTCACGACTTGTCGTAAGAAGCCCGAGACCCGGGGTGGTCTCTATCCTGTTTGGGGATACCCCTGGGTTATGCCCGAGAACATGTTCTGGGCGTGGGTGGAGACTCTCAAGTACTCGCCCACGGAGTTATGGGAGCTCCATGAAGATCAGCAGCTGTCCCACATCCTGGACCAGCGTGATCTTCGTGTGAGGTTTGCCCACTTGATCAGCAAGCGTATGCTGCCAAGGGACATCCTGAAGCGCGCGGCTTCTAGCGCTCACGATGAGCGCGGGTACGGTATGTATTCATCGTCCGTACCCCGTTCGGGCAAGAAGCCCCGGACTACTTATGAAGCTGCCGCCGCTTCTGTTCCCAGATTGCGACAGCCTTCGGGCAGTCAATCAGGAGCCGTTCAATCGGCTCCCACGAGTTCTCGGAGTGGGCATAACCCCTCCACTTCACGAGGAGCTGTCGCTTGCCGCGACACCGTTGCTCCTGGAGGATCCGCTCCACCTGGAAGTGGGCTTCTCCATTCCGGTCAAGCAGGGGCGGAGGTGCCCTCGTACGAGTACGAGTACTCGGAGCCTCCCGAGAGCCACTCTCGTCCGAGTGCTCCGACTGCTGGTCCGACACAGGACCCTGAGGTTGACCGCCTCCGTCAACGTGTCCTCGTGCTTGAGATTGCACTTGGCCTTGGGACTGGCGGTAATGCTGCCGCCCAGGCCGGGAATCAGGGCGAGCTCGCTCGTCTTGCGGGCCGCCTGGACCTGGTGGAGCGAGAGGTCGCGAGCCTGCACCTGCGGGTGGATCGACGGGCCTCTTTGTCCGATCTGGACGAGGCCTTTCGCATGCTCCGACGGATCGAGGCTTTGTTGCCACGTTCGGAGCCGCCTGCGGCACAGTCCCAGACGTACGCGTATGGTGCGTACCCGGCGTACTCAGCGTACTCGGCGTATGGCTCCGGGGTCCGTTCGTATGGAGCTCCTCCCGCGTACGGTCTTGAGCGCAGCTTTGCCGTCCAGACCGAGTCTCGGGTGCCTGCTCCGACGCCCTCGTCGACGACTGTGACCGGCCCTCGCTTCGAGGAGCTTGGTCAAGGGGGGTCTGCGAGTCAGCAACCCCCTGCGGGTCAAAGTACCGCTTAAGACGTCCGACATAGAACGTCGGGTGCGTCTTCATTGACTTTGGAAGGTCGATGGTGTACGACGCACTATGTCTGGCCAGGACTGCAAAAGGTCCGATGAAGCGGTGCTTCAGTTTGTTGCTGCCGACAGAGCTAACAGTGTCTAGAGGTAGGTTCCTCGTGTCTAGCAACACTAAGTCACCAACCTCAAATATACTTAAGTTTCCTCTTCCTTGTTTGTCTGAGTACTCCTTTTGTTTATCTTGGGCCGCTGCCATGGCATCGCGGACCCTTCTGACATCACTCTGCTTGGTATCCATAAAGGATTTCACTTGTTTCCGCAGCGAAACTGGCCTCACATCCGAGACCTGGGAGGAAAGGGCTTTCCGAGCCTCTCCCCCACTTAGAATAGAGGAGTCAGTGTCTCCTCGAAGAGTGAGAGGCACTCTGGTGTGGCGGAAGCCGTTCAAGTAGAACGGCGTAAACCCCGTGGACGCGTGCACCGCGTTGTTGAGCGCAAACTCAACAGCTGGAAGCTGCGTCGCCCACGTACGTGGTGCTACCGCGCACACACTGCGCAGAGTGTCCTCGAGCACTCGATTGACGCGCCCTGTCTGGCCGTCTGTCTGTGGATGATCCGCAGTGGACATCCGCAGACGAGTTCCCAGTAAAGGAAACAGCGTTTCCAAAACGCAGCAGTGAACCGCGGGTCTCGGTCCGAGACAATCGTCTCCGGGAGACCGTGATAGCGGAACACGCCATCGACGAACAACCTTGCGGTTTGTTCGCCCGTTACAGTGACGGGAACCGGAGCAAGATGTACCATCTTGCTCAGCCGACACACGAACACCAAAATTCCGGTGTTGCCGTGTCCGTCGGCGGGAAGCCCAAAGATGAAGTCAAGACTCATCGACTTCCAACAATCAGCCGGTACGGGCAGGCTCTGTAGTGGAGCCGAAGAGTGCCCTGCGGGTTTGACCCGCTGACATGTTTCGCATGTCTTGACGTATCGGGCGACCCACTTGTACATGTGTCCACCAGAAGGACTGAGAGACCGACAGAAAGGTCTTCTCGCGGCCCAAGTGGCCGCTGGAGGGCGCGTCATGCGCCTCCGCGAGGATGTCGAACTTCAGATCCTCGTCGTTGGGTACGACCACCCGTGGAGGATCAGTGGGCTCCACCCGATAATAGAGGAGGCCCTCCTTCAACTCATGTCGGTGGAGCCGTGAGCGCTGTCGCGACGAGAGCCAGTCGGACTTCGCGCTCGTTCCGGCCTTAAGGAACTTGACGATAGGCGCGACAGCCTCATCGTCCCGATACGCCATGCGTATCCGATCATATAGATCCGTTGTCACCCGCGTGATGTGGGCCAACTCATAGTCGGGACGCCGAGAGAGGGCGTCCGCAAGCACGTTGAGCTTGCCCGGCTTGTATTCGACGCGGAAGTTGTATTCCGCGAAGAAGGACGTACTCAGCGTACTCGGCGTATGGCTCCGGGGTCCGTTCGTATGGAGCTCCTCCCGCGTACGGTCTTGAGCGCAGCTTTGCCGTCCAGACCGAGTCTCGGGTGCCTGCTCCGACGCCCTCGTCGACGACTGTGACCGGCCCTCGCTTCGAGGAGCTGGGTCAAGGGGGGTCTGCGAGTCAGCAACCCCCTGCGGGTCAAAGTACCGCTTAAGACGTCCGACATAGAACGTCGGGTGCGTCTTCATTGACTTTGGAAGGTCGATGGTGTACGACGCACTATGTCTGGCCAGGACTGCAAAAGGTCCGATGAAGCGGTGCTTCAGTTTGTTGCTGCCGACAGAGCTAACAGTGTCTAGAGGTAGGTTCCTCGTGTCTAGCAACACTAAGTCACCAACCTCAAATATACTTAAGTTTCCTCTTCCTTGTTTGTCTGAGTACTCCTTTTGTTTATCTTGGGCCGCTGCCATGGCATCGCGGACCCTTCTGACATCACTCTGCTTGGTATCCATAAAGGATTTCACTTGTTTCCGCAGCGAAACTGGCCTCACATCCGAGACCTGGGAGGAAAGGGCTTTCCGAGCCTCTCCCCCACTTAGAATAGAGGAGTCAGTGTCTCCTCGAAGAGTGAGAGGCACTCTGGTGTGGCGGAAGCCGTTCAAGTAGAACGGCGTAAACCCCGTGGACGCGTGCACCGCGTTGTTGAGCGCAAACTCAACAACTGGAAGCTGCGTCGCCCACGTACGTGGTGCTACCGCGCACACACTGCGCAGAGTGTCCTCGAGCACTCGATTGACGCGCCCTGTCTGGCCGTCTGTCTGTGGATGATCCGCAGTGGACATCCGCAGACGAGTTCCCAGTAAAGGAAACAGCGTTTCCAAAACGCAGCAGTGAACCGCGGGTCTCGGTCCGAGACAATCGTCTCCGGGAGACCGTGATAGCGGAACACGCCATCGACGAACAACCTTGCGGTTTGTTCGCCCGTTACAGTGACGGGAACCGGAGCAAGATGTACCATCTTGCTCAGCCGACACACGAACACCAAAATTCCGGTGTTGCCGTGTCCGTCGGCGGGAAGCCCAAAGATGAAGTCAAGACTCATCGACTTCCAACAATCAGCCGGTACGGGCAGGCTCTGTAGTGGAGCCGAAGAGTGCCCTGCGGGTTTGACCCGCTGACATGTTTCGCATGTCTTGACGTATCGGGCGACCCACTTGTACATGTGTCCACCGGAAGGACTGAGAGACCGACAGAAAGGTCTTCTCGCGGCCCAAGTGGCCGCTGGAGGGCGCGTCATGCGCCTCCGCGAGGATGTCGAACTTCAGATCCTCGTCGTTGGGTACGACCACCCGTGGAGGATCAGTGGGCTCCACCCGATAATAGAGGAGGCCCTCCTTCAACTCATGTCGGTGGAGCCGTGAGCGCTGTCGCGACGAGAGCCAGTCGGACTTCGCGCTCGTTCCGGCCTTAAGGAACTTGACGATAGGCGCGACAGCCTCATCGTCCCGATACGCCATGCGTATCCGATCATATAGATCCGTTGTCACCCGCGTGATGTGGGCCAACTCATAGTCGGGACGCCGAGAGAGGGCGTCCGCAAGCACGTTGAGCTTGCCCGGCTTGTATTCGACGCGGAAGTTGTATTCCGCGAAGAAGGACAGCCACCTCGCCATCCTTTGGGAGAGGTGAGGCGAGTTAGTCGCCGTCCTCAAGGACGCGTGGTCTGTGTAGATCACAAAGGGCCTAGAGCCCAGAAGGTGAACACGGAACTTCACAAGGGCATATTTCATTGCCATGAGCTCCTTGTCATGGACAGGGTAGTTCCGCTCGGCGGCTTTGAGCTGTCGGGACTGGAACGAGATGACTCGTTCCTGTCCAGCCGTGTCGTCCTGCAGCAATGCACACCCGATGGCGTAATCAGAGGCATCGCAGACGACGCTAAACGGCTTCGTCTCGTCCGGCAGAGCCAGGACAGGGGCCTCTTGGAGACTGGCCTTGATGCTGTCAAAAGCATCCTGGTGCTCTTGTTCCCAGCGCCAGTCGACGTCCTTCTGAAGGAGGCTCGACAAGGGCTTAGCGAAGCGCGCGTACCCAGCGCTGTACTTGTGAAGGTAGTTGGCCAAGCCCAACCACTTTCGAAGATCCTTCTGGGATCGGGGCGTCGGCCATGCTGCTATGGCCTTGACCTTGTCTGGGTCAGCCCGAACGCCCACGTTGCTGACGAAGCAACCGAGAACTTTAATCTCTGGTGACGCGAAAACGCACTTGTCGATGTTGGCGTAGAGCTTGTTCGCTCGCATCACGTCCAACACTCGACGGAGGTGTCCTAGATGCACCTCCATGGCCGTCTTGCCTCCCTCGGCACGGCTATGGACGAATATGTCGTCGAAGTACGTCTGTACGAAGGTACGCAATGGGCGGAACAATTGCGTCACCAGGCGATTGAACGTCGCCGGGGCGTTAGACAAGCCCTGCGGCATGCCGAGCTACTCCCAAAGCATGCCACTTGGAGTGCTCACCGCGGTGAGCGGGATGTCACTCTCTCACATCAGGATCTGGTAGTATCCGTCTACCAAATCCAGCGCACTGTACAGTACGCTCCCGGCCATGTTGTTCAACAACACATCCTTTCGTGAATTCGGTGTTTAGGCCGGCACCGTTGCGTTGTTCAGCTTGTTATAAGCGTGATCCAGACGCCACTTTCCGTTCGGCTTCCGAACGCAGAAAGTCGGCGTCGAGTGCGGGGATTTCGATTCCCGCACCATGCCTGCCTTCGCTTTTGCGGCGAAGAAGGCATCAATGACCTCGCACTGTTCGCGCGGGAGAGGCCATTGCCTCGTGACACAATACTTTGTGCCGGGAACGAGATCAATCTCGTGCCGTACGCCTCGATCCGGTGGAAGTTGGGTTGGTGGGTGTTTGGTCACCACGTCCGCATACTCCGTCACCAAAGGATACACCGGATCCTTGGGATTCTTGAGAATCTCAGAACCCAAGCGCGCCTGACGCTGCTTGTTCATGTCTTCCAGGACGTTCTCGTCCAAGACAGAGGAGGAGTTCAGCTCCTCCTGAGTGGTCTCAGGTCTCATGAGTACCATCTCAGCAATCTCTCCAGCCTTGAGGTTGGCCAGGAAAGACTCGACCGTCATTTACCTCGAGGTTCAGTATCTCTGCAACCTCTGGCAACGGCTCCAGGTGGACACCAGATGCCTTGACGGGTAAACCGGTCTCGCCATCGAAGATGTGATAACACTCTTCCACCGGCCTTGTCGGAGGAGCCCGGGCCCTGGACTCCGAGTCGCTTGAAGCGACGTCGATCGGAACGAAGTTCGGATCCGACTTGAGGCGGCGGCGGTGTCTTTGCCGACGGCGTCTGTGACGGGGTGCTTTGCTGCCCACGTCTAGGGATGTCGTCGCTACGACATCCGAGGCACTCGTGGCCTCGTGTGATACTGTTGTACCCTCACAGGAAGCGTGTTCAACGCCTTCCTCTTCAGTTAAGGTCTGGGCGACCGCGTGTGGCACTGTGTTACCCACACAGGAAGCATATCCGACGTCTTCCTCTTCAGTTAAGGTCTGGGCGACCGTGAGTGGAACTCTGTTACCCACTCTGAACACGCTGTTCTCAGTGTTCATGACAGCTGCAGCTGTCTGCGGAACTAAGTTACCCGCCTGTGGACCTAAGTTACCCACTTGGCCGGCGCCTCTTCTGGGCGCGGCCACCATCAAAACATCCTGGGAGTCGTCATATACGTCGACGACTCCCAAGCATCTGCCGGATGCTTTGGTACCCTGGCAGCCCTCGCGGGCGCCCCGGGTCCTGACAGAGGTGGGAACATGACTCACCAATGCTCTGTCGGACTGCGCAGGGCGGCTGGCACCGATTGCCTTGCCTCGCCAGTCGATCCAGGGCTCGTGCTTCTCAAGCCAGGGCATGCCCAGGATCATATCATATGGATCCATATCGAGAACAGTGAACTGTTCGAGGCTGTCAAAGTCTTCAAACTTGACAGCCAGATCCACTTGGACGTTGGGGACAGTGACGACCTTCCCGTCGGCCAGTCGCACTGACACCGTCCCGTTGCCCTTGCTTTCTCGCAAAGCTTCGGACAACTTGTTGCTGTTACGAGCAACCGTCTGGCGGCGTGCGAAATTCTTCGACGCCCCAGAGTCAATCAAGATTCTAAAGGGGTGATCGTACCCCCGTCCACATCCGTGTACTACGAGCAACCCGCCGCTGCTCTTCGCCGATTCGAGAGTGCGAAGACTCTCAGGGGCTAAGTCCCCGTGGTACGCGCCACCCGCGCACCCATCACGAAGACTTAGTTCTTCCCCAGTAGGGCGCCCCCGCCCCTACTGGTTCCCTGCGTTCCCCTCTCCCCGGGATCCTGGCTTCTGCCAGCGACCCTTGAGGGCGGGCTTGGGGAAGGACCGTCTGCGGAGTCTTTCCGCGGGACAGTCGCGCTTGAAGTGGCCCATCTTCCCACAGTCGAAGCAGCGGATGTCACGCTGTTCGGCGGACCCGAGTTCCATGGGAACTGGTCCGTTGGGGCTTGTTCGACCGGGAGCCGACAAGGAGCTCCCAGGCCACGCTGAGGCCGGCGTACGCGCCTGGCGATGGCTGTACCCTTCTTGAAGAGCCACTTGAATTGCCTCTTCAAGGGTGCTTGCCTGCACCCGGAACAGCTGAGTGCGTGCGGGGCCCACTCGAAGGTTGTCCATGAACACAGTCATCTTGATGTGTTCATTGAGTGGGTTTCCCACTTGGGACGCCGTGAGCTCCCGTATCTCTTGCACATACTCGTGCAGTTCGCGCCTTCCTTGTTTACACGCGAGGAAGCGCGAACGCTGGCTGTACTCGTAGTTCGCCGGGAGGAACGCGGCTCGGAGCTGTTCGCACAGCTGAGCCCAGGATGTGAAACATCCAGGGGATGTTGCTTCCCGAGTGTACACCCAACTCTTAGCACGACCGCTAAGGTTGGAGAGTGCAAAAGCAACACGCAGTTGCTCGGTCGAGATCAGAGCCGCGTCCGTCGCGAGCTCTACTTCTCGGACCCAGAAGTGAAGGTTCTCGCCTTCCTTCCCTTCATACGACTTTACCTTCAGCCGTATTGGCTTTGGGTGAGGCGGATTTGCTTCCGCCGCCGGAGACTGCAGGTTCTCCCGCACATGCGCGATGAGGCCCTGCTCGTACGCGTCGAATGCATTGACGCGCTCGAGCTGCTCAGCCGGTGTTGACACCACCAGGCTCTGCAGGGCCTCCATCCCGAGGATGCCTGCCATCTTCCGAACCGACTCGAACTGAGAGTCGTTCAAATGGGAGAAGTCGTTCCTATCCATGGCAACGAACTTCGGAGGCTCAGGTAGTCTACCCGCGATGGCGTGGATTGACTTCAAGTGCTACCAAGTGTGACGGGGTCACACAGCACCTTGCGCAAGAGGAAGTTATCTTCCGAGAGTATACAAACTCTCAGTGAACGGCAGTTCACAGGTCCCCTCTTTTATTAAAGAGAGCGAAGTGACCCAAATAAGGTAGATTGTAAACTGAGTATATTTATAGGTAGATTAAGTTTGGGTTTAATACAAACTGTTAGTTACCTATAGAAATGCAATGTCATTTAACCAATGGTTGGCTTTGAACGACCTTGGTACCTTGTACCAAATATCTCGGAGTATGGCGTGTCATACTCCTGAAGTGTGAAGTGTCACACTTCATGTAACCAGGGTACACTTAGGGCTACGTACCCCGTTACAGCAAATCTACAATTCACAATTCAATATGAATGGCAGTTTATACAGCAACAACACGTTCAGTGTTTTAGTTCCAACAGCAGCAACCTATCAAACAGTCTCCATTACGCTTCCAAATGGTTACTATTCGTATGCAGATATTTCAAACTACATTCAGTCTCAGTTAGTTAGTATCGGTGCATATTTGATTGATTCTCAAGGTAATAACGTTGTATAAATCGCTATTAGAGAGAAAGCAACGTACTACTCTTGTGAAATTACTTGCTTAGCAACACCAAATTCTGTTCCAAGTAGATATTCGTGTTCATCAACTGGTGTATATTCATTAATGATCGGTGTCGCCGTCAAACTAAAAGTAGAAGTGTGTTCATTTCTCTGTTGTTAGAAAAGAACTAAAAATATGCAAATTGCGGGATTGGTCGGTGGTTACTCAACCTCTTCGTTCGAGGTATAAACACCGACCAGAAGTGCTGTAGTTGCTGGGCACCATCCCAGCAACTTACTGTACTTGTAGCAACCGCTACAACACTTCCCCCTTCGAAAGACATCGTTTTCTCCTGCAGCCACTATCTTACCTGTGAGACGATTGCTGGCAACGTTAAGTCGATTACTTGATGCTCAGAGCCTTTCGCAGCGCTTTGACTGGCGCAAGTTTACCGTGTGCGCGGACAAATGCCTAACCAGCACTTGGCACATCTTCAAACAGTACAGCAGCAGGCTCCCACGAGTCCTCTAGAATATCTAGCCCCCGCCAGTGCACCTTAATCTCGTGGCATTTTTCGTTCTTATTGTAGCGTGCCTTGAGTAGGCTCTCCACGATATGTCCCTCACTGCTGTGCGCAATATGCTGAAGAAGGTCCTCGTTGACGTTAAGAGAGATGTCTGCATAAAATTTTAATCGACTGGCATGGGCCTCTTTGCGCTGTCCTGTTACCAAGTTTTTAATTCTCAAAAACCCAGTTGGTTTCCGTACCAACTACTTGAGCAGGTCCGCACCACTTCACACGAAGCTTGCTGCGTGTATGTTGCCACACATCTGCATATAGCACAAAGTCCCCAATGTCAAATTGCGCCATCGTTGTTCCCTTCTTTTTGTTCCGTGCCTCTCTGCCCGTAGCGCGAACAGCGTTATTCACTTGACTTGCGCGTCAGTGGATATCCACTAGTGCTTGCTGCACTCTCTCCACATTTTGCAGCTGTGATGTCTGAATAGCGTCCAACGTGACCGATTCTATCGCACCTGGTATGAAAATTGTATCACCGGGGCGTATGGCTGGAATCCCTGTCATTGCAGTGACAGGAGCCACTCCACCCAGCGACGGGAACGGAGTATTATTGAGCACCATCTGCACGATCTTCACTACTCTAGGTTATTACCGAGGTTGTAATTTCCATTCCGAAAGGAGAGCCCTGCAGCAGCGCATCGTCTCTCTCATCACCACTTCTACAGTTCCATTCGCCCATGGGCATCGAGCCGTGGTGAAGTGGTGGTGGGCCCCTAACGCATGCTGGAGCGCCTCAATGGTCTTATTTTTAAAGTGCGTGCCCTGGTCACTGACCCAGGTGCGACACACACCGAAACAAGAAAACCAGTCCATTAAACAGTGAAAAGTAGTCTCGGCATCCGCTGCTTCACATGGCAGCAGCCACACAAACTTTGACGCGTCGTCATTAATGACTAACACGTACATTTCACCGGTTGTACTGCTTTTCATGTACAAGTAGTCCCAGTGAATCAACTCGTTGGGCCGCTCTGCGTGCATCGCTTCTCCCAGAAGACGAGGTTTGGGCGGTCCACTCAGAGTACTTGCACAATGTAGGCATCGACGAGCAAAAAACGCAATGTCTTTCTCGATGTCTTTCCAGACAAACTCAGCAGTCACCCTTTCCACTGTAGTTAGCGCCACGGTGACCTGCCACGCCAAAATGACCCACCACGCAGATACGTACTTGGAGTTCCACCACTTCGTCCGAGAACCAAACTCTGCCTTTATCATCTGTCCACAATGCATTGGTCTCTGAGCGAACCAAGTCGCTTGGTCGTGCTGCTGCATCTTGTGCAGTAGCAATGTCCACCTGCGCCGGCCAGACAAAGGTGTCATCGAGCTGTGGAGAAAGCGGCAAGTCAACTTGTCGAATCGTGCACACGGTTTTGAAAGACGAACCCCATCTAGACAGCAGCTCGGCCCAGACATTTTCCTCTCCAGAGATGTCGTGGATGTCGTACTTGTACGCCATCAATAACATCGACCAGCGGTGCAGCTTATCTGCTGTGTATCGTGCAACAGACGTAGAAACGCTATGTGGATCAAATATGTACCGCAGGTTCCTGTGGTCTGTAAAAAAGGCGAATCCGTCCGGGCGATGCAGTAGATAGTCCGCACGACGGCAAGTTTCAATGATAGCATAGGCTTCTTTCTCCACAATGGCCCACCGCTTTGCAGAGCCTGAGAAGGTTCCGCTCAACATCAGTAACGGCTCGTGATCTTGTTCACTAAGTGGTCTGCTAGCCATTCCGGGAGAAATCTGGGTTATTGCGGCGCCCCAATGTTCATCACTTGCGTCGGTATAAACTGAAAGACGTCTTTCGGGGCTCGGGTGTGCTAGCTGAAGCGCATTTTTCAGTGCCTCTTTGCACCGCTCAAGTCAAATGGCTTCTGTACTTCCCCAACCTGCCTCACTGAGCTGAATCTTCCTTACTTGGTTCTTCTTACGCCCTCCTGCCTGGCCATATACTTTCTCCATCAACTGTGACAGAGTGGCCACCAATTTATTGTATGCTGGAATTGCAGTGCGCATCCAATTAAGCGCACAGATGAACTGTTGTAAATCCTGACCAGTACGACGGGGTGGAAGGTTCGCCAGCGCAGCAAGTCGTGCTGGGTCATATCGTACTCCATCACCGGACACAATACGTCCACACCAAAGTGCTTCACGCTGGTAGAACGAAAACTTTTTAGGGTTTAACTTTAATCCCTTTTCCGCACAAATAGTCAACACGTTCTTTAGCAAGCCAAGCAGTACCTCATCGCTGCTCTAATAACCCAAAAGATCATCAATCCAAATGAGCAACCCATTGTTGAACACTTCAGCAAACATCTCTTGAGCTGTTGACTGCACATACGCCACGCTATTCGTGCCACCTATAAGTACCCGAGTAGGTGTTATGACCTTTTCCTCTGTGAGAATGGAGTAAATTTCCTGACACTCCACGGCCATGGCAAACTGCCAAAATCCCTTAAAAAAGTCTAGCGAGAAGTATCGTGATGATCCACGAAGTCGGTCGAAAATTACGTCCAATATCGGCATTGGCCACACGATTTGTTCCACACATTCGTTAGGTCCTCTAACATCGACTGTCATACGATGGCTTCCAGCTTCAGGCTTGTTTACAACATGTGGAGGCGAACACCAGCGGCTGCGTGGGTTTCTGTAGCATAACCCAGCTGATATTTGAGCGTCAATGTGTTCTTGAGAAATTAACGGTGCGTCTGAGAGTACCTTCTCGCTCGGCACCGCACTGGCACGGCGCCAGGCTTGAGTGTCACCGCCATTGGTGGCATATCCACAGGTCTATCTCTTTCAATAATCAAGCGAAAGACGTCAATAAGCTCCATCAGTATGGCCTTCACTTTTTCAACGAATTCAAGTGACGCTCCAAGACGCCGAGCTTCCTCGGCTTTCTCTAGTAGTATGCTTTTAATCAACCCGCGCTGTGTATCCATATCATCAGTAAAAGTAGGAAAACAGATCTGATCTTCATCTTCCTGCAAATTCAATTCTTCCTCTGCAGGTTCGACACGGTTCAACTGTCCTGAGTAAGCTAAAACACTCGCCATTCCACTCGTTGTTTATTCTGTCACATCACTCATATCCCAAACGGACTGCATCTGCTGCGCTACAGCCAGTAGCTTGTCGAAGCTATACCCCAATCGTACTATAATCAAACGAGATAGCAGTAAATCTCCCACTCCAGGCGGAAGTGGTTGATCAGTCACCCAACAGATTACATTCTCCAAAACGAGAGGTCCACGAGGGGTTAAAAAACGTAGATCCAGTTTTACTTTGCTAGTTACTGGCACCGGTCTGTCCCCGATACCCGTAGCTGCTGCTTTTCCAGGTAAGTCTTGCTGAGGAACTCAAGACCCACTCACCGACAACCGCTTCAGTAGCTTAGTTGACAGAAGGCACTTCCGGTGGTCGTTGGTCCACTATAGGCGTAGCGCCCTGAGCAAAGGCCCCCCAACGTGCCTGCAGATGTGGTTGCACGGCTTCAGCCAGGCTCTCGAGGCGCTGGCCTTGCGATCCAACTGCTTCCTCGGCAGCACGGAGCAAACGGTATTGCTCGTCCAGGTACTGCCGGTGTTCGTCCATCTGACGCTTCAACTCCTTTTGTTGCTCTAACAGCTCCGACTGTCGGTCGTGTTGGGCCTGGAGATACTCCGATGTCTGCCCCGCAAGTCGGTCCTGCTGGTGCTGGACATGGCCAAGCTGCTCCGCGGTCGGCTGCTGCACCGCTGCCGAATGATGAGCTAGAGCTTCCACTTGGCGACTTGTCCTTGATTCGCCACTTTGTATCACCGCTGTCTTTGTAGTCGTCTCCTCCAACCGTACGTCACGGTCCGACTAAGGAGGGAGCGGCGGGTACACTGCCACAGGCCTTCCGCCGGCAGAATGTGGCACCATGCCTCGTCAGCGTCTTCCATGCTGAGCGCGACCCCCAGCTAAAGAATTCTTTGATCGGTGTCGCCGTCAAACTAAAAGTAGAAGTGTGTTCATTTCTCTGTTGTTAGAAAAGAACTAAAAATATGCAAATTGCGGGATTGGTCGGTGGTTACTCAACCTCTTCGTTCGAGGTATAAACACCGACCAGATGTGCTGTAGTTGCTGGGCACCATCACAGCAACTTACTGTACTTGTAGCAACCGCTACAACAGTTCACAGGAACTGGATTACCAACCGCTACTAATACAACTCGAATCACTGTTTCAAGCAATGGATTTTCAGCTGGAACATATCCATCGTCCATCCAAACAACGAATCAAGTATTATTGAGCAACATATCTCCCCAAGTAAATCCAGCCAGTAGCTATTTAATCTCATTAATAACCGAGTGACTGTACCCCCAGACATTTTGACATCTTTTAGTGCTCAAGGAACATCTATTGGTCAGTTGATCTCAATTCAACCACCTGAATATCAATGGTTATCAATTAACGATGGAGCATATAGTAATATTACTCTGAGTATCGTTGATCAGGATTTTAACAATGTTAGATTTGAAGATCCAAATTCTCTAATTATGCTATTAATTCGTGACAGAAAAACAATAAGTTACATTTATATAGAGATGTGCTTAGAGAGCTTCAATATACCGGTGCGGAAAAAAGCTTCGCTTTAATATGCTTCCGAATTTTAAGTCTCTTCGCGATCGGAAAAATAAATTGAAGAGACTTGCTCGAGAAAACCTACAAGATCTACAGATAGAAAGCATTAAGAATGATACATGTAGATACAAACTAGCACAATGGGCTACTGATTTGAATAAACTATAGATTTTTCTGGACTAACCAAAGACCAAAAAGCAGTACCTTCCACTACGATTGGAATACAAG
Source organism: Phytophthora infestans T30-4 (assembly GCF_000142945.1). Taxonomy (NCBI): domain Eukaryota; phylum Oomycota; class Peronosporomycetes; order Peronosporales; family Peronosporaceae; genus Phytophthora; species Phytophthora infestans. The sequence goes on along the minus strand of NW_003303684.1, from coordinate 334,851 downwards.
CAACACCTTTCATGACTACAACAGGATTACAAGCAGTGCCTGCAATGTCTACAACAGGATTATACGCAGTGCCTACAATGACAACAACAGGATTACAAGCAGTGCCTACAATGACAACAACAGAATTACAAGCAGTGCCTACAATGACAACAACAGAATCACAATATGATGATATCGGTGATGAAGAAGACTCCCTAAGTGTTATTGATGATGTTCAGAGTACATATGATTTTGGGACTCAAGTCGAAGCAAATGATTTCAAATTTCAAAAAAATGCTCGAGACAAAATAATTGATCAATACACCATTAATCCAACTATTAACAAAAGAAAAGTTAATCCAATTTTAATTTTTGGTACTCCAGATAAAAACGTATACATCGGAACAGACGGGAAACTATTCAATGTGAATAATGGTAAGTTCGCAAACAAGCCTCTAAATAAATATGATTGGGTTGCAACGTATGATTACATATTGAATTTTTTTAGCATTGAGACAAAAGATAATGCTATTGGTTCTATGAGTCAGTTTCGTTTTAACATTGAGTCTGGGGCACATGAAGTACTTTATGATATTTTGATGAACAATGCCTTTCCTGAAGGTACTCGTGATCCAATTCCGTATAAAAAGGGAAGAAACCAACACGGTGGCTATATTCCAGTAAATGGAGGTTATCGAGTGAAGTTAGTGGACGGAACATTGAAAGTCTTTGATGAAACCCAACAGAGGGCTTTCTTGGGAATCGACGCTTGATATGTACATCAAATATATGAAGCAAAATAACATCTCATTTAATCAATCACCAATGTTTAAAAATTCTGTCTAAAATACGTTCGCAAATAGTACTACTAACATCCAACCAGTTGACCCAAATGATAAAGTAATTTCTGATGGCAATAATCAAGTGAAAGACTTTTTATTAGATTATACAATGCTAACCCCTGGCTAGCTGATGAGAAGGTATTTCTAGAAGGTCCAAAGATTGGAAAGAAAACATATTACCTTGGAGAATACGCAGCAATCACGAGTAAGAAACAGAGAGAAATCAGTCCGTCGATTAAGAATCGAGTTGATAAAAATGCTAATTGGCTTGGAGCTCTGAATGAAATTATTGAAAAATATGGAGATCGCATCGAATCAGATGATATTAATGTCAAATTAGTAAATCCAAAACGTTTTCAAAGAGCTCTCTCGTTCTCGTCAATTGGTTTAGGCTTTGGGAGTCAAGCCGGTCGACGAGGCATTTTAAAACATGAATTTTACAAGCTTCAAGGTGAGATTGGTTTAGGTAATGCTAATCGTCGCTTGGAAAGAGAGTTAAAATTGATTCGACGAGCTTTTTAGATTGTGCTAATATACCAGGACGGATTAACAATGATGAATTCGAAAATTATAAATTGCGATATCCAAACCTTCGAGGCAACTCGATCAAATCAGCTGCGCATACTAATCAAGAAAGACTATTGAAACTCTCAATAAAAGAGACTCATGAGCGCACGCGAAGTGAAATTCCAAAGGGATTAGGAATAGATGCTCCAAGGGCTTCAACAAAAAATAAAAAAGCAACGACATTTGCACTGTAGAGCTGATTGGTCTGAAGACCAGTCGTACTTGTCCGCCGGTCAAGGACCTATCGGACTGTCGCTACCAGAGGTAGCCGAGCAATCTTCGATTGCGATTCGTCCGTACCTTTGTTTATTTTTTTTGAAATCCTTTTTATTTCAAGAAATATAGATAGTTTACGCAAATATGAACACTTGCGTTACGGTCAGTTGTGATGAGCCCTCAGACGCTCAGAAAAAGAAGTTCCTAAAGACATTGAAAGTATCATTCACTACTTCTCAAGTTAAAGGCTCTTCAAAGAAGATAGCCCTTCATCCAGAAAACGCAAAATAATGGAAAAGGCTGCTCAAGCTGGTAAGGGAGTATCAATTGTATTTTCACCAGGTGAAATCGCTGCTTCACTAAATACGCTCTTACGGGGTCTGGAATGAGTGGAGGGTCGGTACGGAGTTGGATCAGGGATAAAGCATGGCCTTGGTTGAAAGAGAATATATGGCCAGTTATTAAGCCATTTGTATCGGGAGCTGTTGATACAGGCGCTCAAGCCCTAGGAGCATATACTTGGCATCCAGCTTTAGTTAATGCTGCTCGTAGTACCGTAAAGGATTTTAACTGGAGTAGGTGTTCCAAAAAAAGGATCGCCTGAGATGAAAGCTAAGATGGCTAAACTACGTTTTATGCGAAAGAGTGGAGGAAGTTTTAAATTATAATCTAATTCCAATAGAGCGAAGCTCTGAGGCCTTAGACCGATGAGCAAGCTCTGTGGTCGGCAGAACAATATCTACTAGTGTAGGGATGACACAAGTCATTTCTTTCGTAGAATAGTTTCCTGTATTTTTTTTTGAATCTGATCAAACGGAACATTGAAGACATCCTCCAAGCGAGATTGGTACCGTCTATCAACAATGAGGTACTTGAATTTCATAAACGGATTTATTTGAATCAATTGACGTTTGATGAGGTCGAATTCTTTTATCGTGTTAATCTGACTTTTATATTTTTGTAGCTCCTTGTATTGCTGTTGTTGTTGTTAGCGGTAAATGCCGAAGTAAGTAGATTAAAGTCAATTAAATATGTCCTCTAAGCTTCTACTCTAGCGTTGTCCTCCTTGTTGTCCTCTTGTCAAGCGCTTCTGGCCATCCACCAGATTAACCTGTTTGGGAACGGTCCATCCTGGAACGTTCAGCCGGTTAGCTAAACCGTGCAGAGTCGGTGTGAATTAACACTCCCACTCACCGCTACTGCACGGCGTTCGTCTTCGTTAAGGATCGCTACTCAGCGGCGTTCCTCTTCTTGATCCCGCTTGCCTCTCGAAGGAACGCTAGCGACTTCGTTCCAAGCGCCTTCGTCAGCATGTCCGCAAGTTGGCGCTTCGTGTCGACATAGTCCACCTTGATTATAGAGAGTTCCACATTTATCCGAATGAAGTGATGTCGGATATCCACGTGCTTGGTCCTAGCATGATACCCAGCGTTACATGCAAGTGCGATAGCACCTTGATTGTCCTCCCAGACCTGCGTCGCTCTCGCGTGCTCGTGACCCATGTCCTTGAGAATAGCACGTGTCCACAGTACCTCTTGCGTACACAGACTCAGAGCCATGTACTCTGCTTCCGCTGAGCTGAGTGCAACCGTTTTCTGGTACTTGGACTTGAACACAACCGGAGCGTTCCCAATCATGACCATGACACCTGATACGGAACGCCTGTCGTCAATGTTGCTTCCCTAGTCTGCGTCCGTGAGCGCCTCTGCCTTAACACCTTGCGTTCCACTTTGGTAGACAATACCGTGCTGCCGATTTGTCTTCAAGAACTGCAGGACCCGTATCGCTGCCCTCCAGTGTTGCGCTCCAGGACTCTCCAGGAAGCGTGACAACTGCGTTACAACGTACGCAATGTCCGGTCGAGTGTATGTTGTGATGTACATCAGGCATCCGATCAAGGAACGGTACGGTCTTGACTGCATTTCACGTCGTACCTTCTCCGTGGCTGGCGACATCATCTTCGGCAGCTTCATGTTTGACGCGCATGGGTTATCCAACATCTTGGCTTTCCGTTGGTTGAAGCGTTCTACAATGTCGTCAATGTACCGAGTTTGCTTGATCATCAGCGTTCCAGCTGCCTTATCATGATCAATCCCCATCCCCAGGATGAACTTTGCCTTGCCAAGATCTTTCATCTCGAAGGCACTCTTTAAAGCGCCCTTTACTTCGCGAATCCCTTCGCGTGTCTTCGCCGCAAAGATCGTGTCGTCCACATACAGGCACACGTACACGAATGCGTCCCTGGAACGCTTGACGTAGACACACTGGTCGGCTCCACAACTCTTGAAACCGTTCTACAGGAACACACGATGGATAGTCTTGTTCCAAGCACTTGCAGCTTGCTTTAAACCATACATGGCCTTTAGCAGCTTGCACTTCATGCCTTCAGCGTTCTTGAGACCAAGTGGAACGTCCATGTAGACCAAATCCACCAAACCACTGTTTAGGAACGCTGTGTCAGCATCCAGTTTCTCCATAATGTAGTCGCATGCCACAGACAGCGAGTACAGCTCGAAACGAGTTCATGTTTGCAACAGGAGAATACGTCTCAACGAAATCGATTCCAAACTTCTGCTTGAGCCCTTGAGCTACTAGGCGTGCCTTGTAACGGATAGCACGACCGTCCTCGTCGCGCTTCTTGGTGAACACCCAGCGACATCCAATGGAACGCGTAGCCGTTCCACATGGAACCAACGTCCACGTTCCGTTCTGGGAATGAGAGTGTAACTCAGCCTTCATAGCCCGACGCCATTCAGCTGCTTCATCACTGACGATAGCTTCTGCGTACGTGTTCGGCGTATCCGGGACGCCTCCGATGCTGGCCGCGTATGCCAACACTGCCTCTGCGAGTAAGCAGTCTTCATCGATCCTAGGACGCTAAGGAGACGGCGGTCCATCACTACCTCTTTCAGACTGACGTTCCACATCGTCATCGTAGCCGTTCCCAAGCAAAAACACCGGTTCCCGTGGTCGGGTTGAGCGTTCCGTTTCAGGATGGAAGATTATCCGGTCCTCTTGGAACGCAGGAGGATGTGAGCGGTACGTTGCCAGTTCCAGTCCACTCGACCGGCGTTCCTCCGGTGCGGGTAGCTGTGGTAGCTCTGCGTTCCGTCCCGATTCAACATCGTCCATCTCAATGTCTTGAGCAGGTTCTTCCGCTTCTTCCATCGGTTCATCTTGAACAGACTGTCGCTCCACTTCTGGAGCTGGAACCACGGTATCGTCATCGCTCCTTGTCACATGGATGATCGTTCCAGAAGCTGGCGACGGCGTGTCATAGATACCGCCCACCTCACGCTCGTCCAGCTTTACCGATCGTGACACCTTGACCTTGGATGCATCCAAGTCGTAGACACGATACCCTTTTACGCTCTCTGCGTATCCGAGGAACGTGCACCTGAAGCTCTTGGGTTCCAACTTCGTTCTCTTCACGTCATCCACGTGAGCGTACCCTTGTGATCCAAACACGCGTAGGTGTTCCATCCGTGGCTTCACTTGGAACGCCAACTCATATGGCGTGACATCCGAGTTGGATGTGTTCGTGGAACGGTTGATAAGGTACACTGCAGTACTCACCGCTTCAGCCCACCACTCCGTCGACATAGACTTGTAGTGTAGCATGCTTCGTGCCTTCTCCATGATGGTACGGTTCATGCGTTCCGCAACACCGTTCTGCTGAGGGCTGTATGGAACGCTGCGCTGATGCACGATGCCATTCCGCTGACAGAGTTTCAATACCGTCTTGTTTACAAACTCCGTTCCATTATCGGAACGCAGGCACTTTAACCGTTCCCCCCACTGATTTTCATACAGCGCCTTGAACTCCTTCAGCTTGCTGCCACCTCACTCTTGCTCTTCATGAAGAATGTCACGACATACCTTGAGTAGTCGTCTACAAAGGTCAGCGCGTACTTGGCACCCCCCTTTGAGAGCGTTCTCATTGGTCCCATAACGTCCGTGTGTACTAGTTCCAACACATGCGTTGTCTTCGATAGTGATCGTGACGGGAACGCCGTCACGGTCTGCTTTCCCTTCATGCATCCACCGCCCAAAGTCTCGCAGCCCCTTCTTACTGGCGGGATACCGGTCGTGGAACGCTGGGTCTTCGTCAGTGCGTCCCTGTTTGGGTGACCCATGCGAACGTGCCAAAGCTCCCACTCGCTGTCTGCATCGGCGTATTCCACGAAACGGGCCTCCTCCTGCTGACAGTTCAACAGGGATGCCTTACCGATTTTCTTCCCGAACGCTATTGCAGCGTTCCGTCCTCAAATTACACAACTGGAACGCTGGAACTCCACACTCATACCGCGTTCCGCGAGCTTCCCGACTGACAATAAGCGTCTATCGAGCCCGGAGACGTGGAGCACGTCCACCATACGGATGCGACTACCGTCCAAACCAGTCAACTTGACCGTTCCAGTTCCTGCGACGTGCAGCTTCTTGCCGTCTGCAATCGTCACCTCCATGCTAGTGTCCAACGACTTGTACTCAAACAGGTCGTTCCGGTGAGAGGTCATGTGCGACGTCGCACCGCTATCAATCAGCCACCCGGCCGAGCGTTCCCCACCAACTGCAAACACTGCATCGTCTTGGCTACCCTTCTTCGTGGCAGGGCAGTCCCGCTTCATGTGGCCCACGTGGTCACAGTTGAAGCACTTGCCCTTGAAACCAACGTTCCGCTTCGGAGCGGTCCACTTCCGACCGTTCCCTCGGCCGTTTCGGAACTTGCCTGCGTTCCCATTCACTTGGAACGCCTTCTCCGTGGTTTCCTTCTTCTCGAGTCGCTCATACTCCTTCAACAGCTTCTCCTTGGCCTCGATAAACGTCACACCCTTGGCGTTCTCCACGATAGACGATATGAGCTCGTATTCGGCGGGGAGGCTGCTCAGCCGTACCACCAGCTGACGTGCCTCGTCCATAGGCTCTCCCAGCGTCTGCAAACCGACGATCAGCTCATCGAACGCATCCAGATGCTCGGCCATAGACGATCCGCTCTCCATCTTGAACTCGTGCAGTCGACGCGTCATCGTCACGCGGTTGTGGAGCGTGGTGCGGTTGTAGAACTCGCGGAGCGTTTCCTATGCTTCCATGGAACGCGTCACCGACCGGATCTTGGTCTGGTGCTGGAGTTCCACACCCTGGGCGATGATGCCAAGCGCCTTGGCATCGTTGACGAGCCACGCCTCTGTGATCTCGTTCTCAGGCTTGACGACTTGAATATGCGCAAGCAAGCCCTTCCTGGCTAGCGTCATGCGCATATTGTACTCCCAATGGAAGTATTCCCACTGCCGAGGAGGACTTCGGCACGCTTGGTAGTCGTCATGGTCTTGAGCGTTCTTGCGTGGAGCGTTCCGGTCGAGTTGATGTTGCGGTTGTTAACCTGTTGTTGTTGTTAACGGTAAATGCCGAAGTAAGTAGATTAAAGTCAATTAAATCTGTCCTCTAAACTTCTACTCTAGCGTTGTCCTCCTTGTTGTCCTCTTGTCAAGCGCTTCTGGCCATCCACCAGATTAACCGGTTTGGGAACGGTCCATCCTGGAACGTTCAGCCGATTAACTGAACCGTGCAGAGTCGGTGTGAACTAACAGTTGCTCAGCTAGTACTCTGTTCTTCTTATGAATAACAGATAGTTCCTTCTTAAACATTTGCATTTGAATTATATTACAGCGTATCATTTCCATTTCACTAGATATTTGTGCTAGCCGTTGCGTTGCTTCTTGTGGTCCAGGATCTTGTCCACTTCAAACACAGCATTGTTCTCGATTGGTGCATCAGTTTTCTCTGCTTTTACAATTTTCAAGTCATTAACTGGTTTGTATAGGACATGATTATTGTTTGATTTAATACGCATCTTTAGTCCATCTAATCCAATAACTTCGTACACAGCTTTTGAATATCTCGCACCTTCTTTTTCAAATGGCTTCAGATTCAAACGATAACGTACAATAAAACTAGTTGGAATGCCTTTTTGTACTTGCTTAATCACTCGTTTACTGTGCTCAATTCCGTCAAAAATAACCCTCCCTTCCATTTCATTTGGTGTTGCTTTTATGGATGAGTGCTTCGTATCGCTGTAGTTAGCGATAGCATCATTCAAAAGTTTCTGTGTGAGCTTCTTGAAACCCATAGTGTCTTGCATCTTTGTTATTCTAGCCTTTACAGTTCTGATAAAAGGATCTATCTTTCCAAGCACTATATGGTCAACTGGAATATTATTAGCATGAGTAATTGCAGTTTTATCAAAACACTTTTCGACTGTTTGATTTGTGAATTCAGATCCACTATCTGACATCAATGCGGACACTTCATGCTCTGTAATGAATTGATCAATAGCTTTTTGAACCGTAGCTGCTTGTTTGTTTTTCAATAATTTGGCGTATCCAATGCGACTGTTGATATTAACTGTTATCAATATAGGTTGCTTGTTCCAGAATGCAAGATCCATTTGCCATTCGTTGGGATGGTTTGATGCAATTTTAAACTCAGGATACTTCTTCTTTTGAGTAGAATGTTGCTGGATGCTACTTTGTGTCTTGTGCCATTCTTTGACTTGTTTTAGTGTTATACGTATATCAATTTATTTGGGTCATAATAGAGCTGAGTAAGTAGAGAGTCCATTGTTATACTATTTGAACGATAATTTTCGTTTGAAAATTTAACCGTAAGTGTATGTTTCAAGTTGTTTACTTGGAATGCCTTTCATACGGGTATGCATTCCCTGGACGTCATTACCATCACAAGCAAGTATATCCAAATAACTCTTTTTACCAAGAAAGATAGATTCTTTAGCATAGATATTACCTTCGGATCCTTTAAGATCGAAATCGACGTGAAATTGTCCCATTTGCTTACCAATCAACTCTATGTTATATTTTTGTCTAAAAGCATCTGCAAGTCTAATGACAGCATCGTAATCGATGTGCATAGAGTCTGTGTCCTGGTACCATATCTTTGCGTCTATGTCTTCTGCTAAACACATAACTCGGTTCATAATATGTTTACTTGAATCTAATACCTGAACACCTAAGTGTGCTGGACTAAAATGTTCAGATAATGACTTATATTCTTCAAATAGTGCTAAATGATCCGTAATTGGCGTTCTAGATATCATTTTGTGGATGTTTTTATTTGTGTATTCAAGACTCTTTACCTTATCACTAATCATTACCTTTTGCTTAACAATAGGCTTTTGGATTAGTTTACCATATGCAGAGTTCATCAACAATTTAATTCCATTCTGTAGAGGATTACCTTCTTTCTTTAATTTCAAACGTTCCCCAAAAAGTGATTTGATTGTAGTTACAATTTGATTATTGAATCCTTCATTCCAATAGATACCTTCCATAATTGAAACTTTAACATCCTGGAATTCAATAACATCTTCAAGCGCTTGCTTACCCAATACCATAGTCTTCCCAGCAATATCATTAGTAAAGTTTCTAGCTCCATCTTCATAGAAACTCAGCAATGGAAAGTGTCTGGGCTTACCAATTGACTCAAGTTTTACTCGAGCAATATAGTAATCAGCATCAGGAGGGATTTGGCCTCTAAACCATTTATGGTTTTCTTTAAAATAACCATCGAGTTCAGCTTGTGCTGATGGGTATAGGGATACGGCGTCAAAATCAGCATTGTTATGCTGTATATGATGTTTCTCATTGTCTTGAGTCATAACACGACCACCAACAATTGCATCGCGAACGAATGCTAGAACGTTTCCATTCATTGCATAACAATCATCAAAGCAACCCTCATTATGTTGAACAGCATTTGCTAATGAAGGCATTGACATAAAGCGATACACATCAATATTAAATCGATCAATAAACATTTTTCTAAATGCCTCAAAACAATTTCGTAGGACATCAACATCTCGTTCGCAATAGTGAATAGCATACTATTCACAATCAAAATATTTATCATCACAGGCGTTGCTCTTTGACGCATTAGCTATTAGTGTTTCTTTTTCTCATAGTAATCTAATAGATCCATTGGCCAAAGCAGTTGATGATTGTATCTACAAACTAATTTATGTGGAAAACATTCTTTTTCTAGTGTCATATCAGTGCACGATGATTTAAACATTTCGGGCATATCTGCTAATTTACTAGCAATGAAACTCATAGTATCTTTAATAACAATTTCACGATCATAAAAGAAATCATGGGCTTGCTTTAATTTTGTTTCAGATTCAATCAAATTCGTATCCGTTTTTCTATATGATAAATGTCTAAGAATAAATCGACAGTCAAAGCCTGCATTGTGAGCCCATAAAACATTACGACTCTTTCTAGGTAAGTCATTCAGAAACTGAAGCTCACATCCAATTCCACAGAATTTTTTTTTTACTAAAGTGAATAATATTGGCTGAGGTCTTACGACCAATATAATATGACACACAATAAGGAATGTGTTCATTATCTTCAACCAGAGTTTCAATATCAAAATATACTCATTAACCTCAACAAACTTACCACCTTTTCCATTCTCATTTTTAATAAACTCTTTAAATGCAGAATGACCGAGATTCAAATTAGTTTCATTCGCTCTACCAATTCTTTTGAATAGACCTGCATCAAAATCGACTTCGGTTAAAGATTCAATCTTTTGATATTTATTATTCAATAACTCTGGTACATTGGTTTGCGTAATTGGATCTAATAAGGTTCCACGATGGTGATATAGATAACTAATTACCTCATAGCTATCAAGTAGTTTAATGCGATTGGATTTAAAAGATGCCTTTCCCTTTTTGACAAGAAAATCAGCTCGCTCATGTTATTCAACTAATTTAGGATTATCAAGAGCTGCTTTGGTAATATTAGTTGGATTGATAGCAAATAAATGCTGTCCAACAGAGCCTAATTTAATCACATGCTCACTTTTAACTCCATAGAAAGAAATTTTATTATCAGCTTTCTCTATAGTCTTACTATAGTAGCTTCACTGAGATGTATAGATTGAATGCAATAGCTGTCTTTCTAATGAAATCAATAGTAGCACCTGAGCTAAACATTGTTTGTGAGATGCTTTTAACTATTGTTTCATCAACCCCTGCGTGAGATAGAGCAAATAGAAAGCAGGGTGTTTCTCTTAGCTTTTTATATGAGTTATCTTCTACAATAGTCAATTCAGACCTAGCTTTTAAATCATAATAATAAACTTGAAAATCATTTAAATTATAATTAGCTTTAGTTAGATAACGAAAGAAATTCTTTTTCTCAGATCGAGAGCGCTTTGGATTGTTTAACCATTCAACTTCTACTGATGTTGTTGGTAGAATATCCAAATCAAAATCAGCTCCCGAACTATATTGTTTCTCTTCAGTAATGAATAAATTATCAATGTTAATTAGTCTATCTTGTAGATGATATGTTTTCAACACTGATCCATTTTCACCTTTAAAGTGAAGTAGAAGTTTTTTATCAGCTGGGGCTACAATTTGTTTGCGAATACGTTCGAATCGATTTAATTGTAGTTCAACTTTACCTGTTGTTTTATTGATAGCTTTTAGACTTGCTTTATCATTGTTTAGTTTAGCCTTACGAAGTGTCTTAACGATTGTATTCACTTTGGTTTTCTTGAACGCATTGACAGCCTTCTCCATATTGGAAGTTGTCATCTTCCATTGAACATTCAAGTTGTGAGCCTTAGCAAACTAATAAAGGTCGCTGCGGTTCTTTTGCACCTTCTTTAGGTTATTTGAGATTGGCTTTTAAAAAATGTCTTTGTATATTAAGGAAATCGTAAGTCAAGATAACAATGTCTTTGTATATATATATATATATTGTGATTAATAGTGTTTTCAAAAAAAAATGTTTCATTATTGTTGGATAGTGTTTTGTTTTTCTAATTTGCTAGCCTTGTATTTTTCCTTCCTGTCTTTACGATGAGCATCGTCGTATTCCTTTTGGTTCTTGAGAAGTCTCTCACGATTCTTTTCATGGTATCGCTTCATCGCCGCTTTAATTGAATCTTTGTAGCGTTCGTAAGATTCTTTAGTATAAACCATTTTGTCTTGTTATATTATAGTATGTTATATCTTTAAATAACTATTTTAAATTAATTAATTAGCTAGAAGTCATCAAAGTCGCTATCATAATCAAAGTCTGCTTCTTCAAAATGTATATCTGATGGATCATTAACTGTATAAAGATCTGGAAGATCTAGATCCATATCTGATGGATCTAGATTCATAATCATTTCTTCATAATGACGCATCTCTCCAGTAAATACTCTCATATATTCTTCAATTGACTTCGCAGTTGCTGCATGCCATCTTAATTCATGTTCAGGAGCTAATTGCTTTAATTGCATCCAAGCACCCATGGAATACTCATTTTAAAACTTTGTATAATTATATTTACTTTTATACTAAGTAGAAAGTTAATTAGAATAATATTACTTTTCATCTGATTTGCATTTATTGGAACTTTTCTGAATTTTCTGACAGGGGGTACCCTTGATGCTTTTGAGTAAAACTAATGATACTCTCAGAGCGTCGGATAGGTTCGATTAAAGGCTCTGGACGGTTGTGCGCTTTAGTGTTTCTACGTCTCCATTACATAGGATGGGGCTTGTCGAAATTAGATTTTTTAGATTTTTTCTGCTTCTATTAGTGTAGGGATGGGGGTTGAAAGGTGTACAGGGGGAGCGGATAGATTAGGGTGCAAATGGCGCACTAGTAGTATATACTTGCGGTTACCAACCTCTGCGCGAACAAACTTGCGCCGCGCTTTATTGGGCCGTTTACGGTAAGGCCATTGATGATGCTTACACACTTGGCATTCCTACGTCACTACGTCTGCATCCGACGTTTACGTCGAACGACTCAAGAAGTATCACCCCGCTACGATTCCAGAGTCGTCTCAGTCTACTGAGCCAGAGCATGCGTCGAGCGACCTTCTCGACGGGCACGGTGAGCCATCGATCCATCCGCACCAGGAGTCGGATCTTGAGGCTGAGTCCCCGTCTGTAAGCGACCGTGAACCGACCTCTCCAGCATCTGCAGCCGAGCAAGGATCTCTCTCGGTTCGACTGACGCAGCTGCACACTCTCCCCGGTGGCCCGCACAGTCTGATCGAGAGCCTCATCCAACTCCTGCTGGGCATCCCAGTAGTGGTTCAGCAAGTCGTTCTCCTTCTGGGCAGCCAGAACGCGAGTGTCATCGACGCGACGGCCCTCCTCCTGTTGTTGACGCTGTCGGAGATTCCCGCTGGATTGTTGAGCACATCGTTGCCCACGAAGATCCACTTCGCGCTCCCAGGCGTCATCGTGGGTGAGCCCACGATGTAATGGGCCCTCCCAAGTTACATATGTAGGTAGTTTTATAGGTTCTTTGTAGTGGTTCACACCATTACATAAGTAGGTAGATTTGCATTACAAAAGTAGGTGCGGCAGCACACGAGTAGCGTGTGCTGAACTGCCGTCACCTTATTGGTTGAAATATGGGAAGCCAGACCCATAATCAACCAATAATGAGTTGACGTGTATTTGAGTGGTCAGGGCAAGCTGCCCTGGACCTAAATAAAAACAGAGTTGATTTTCCTTCAGACTAAGTACTTGGTTTCAGTATCACTGGACTTGTACGCTTCCTCATCACTACGTGTAAGCAAGTAACGGACACCCCAGGCCCGTTACACCTGGTAGCACTTTGTAGTCCTCCCCATGACCAAGCTCACGATGAGCCAAGGTATGACGTCTGAAACTCCAGGGCCGACCCTGGAACATGCTGCTTTCCCTCATCTCACTCGTGTCGAGTGAGGAGCCCTTCACCGCCTCGCGGCGGTGTCTGGTGAGGCTGTAATCGCGTCGCTGCTGAGCTCAGCGACGTCCGACCAACAACGCCAAGCAGCCCAAGCGTTCATGGAACGCGAGCTAGGCGATGCGAATCGGCGAGCAACAACTCCCGCGCGTTCCTCGAAAAATGATGTCGTGAAGCTAGAGACGTCTACCTACTCCGGTGAAGGAGCGAATCGCCTCCCGCTGAACCGGTGGTTTCGCGAGATCGATATCGCGATCGCTTCGAGAATGATCGAAGCGCAAGGGACAAAGGTCAATTTCTTATTGTCCCGGTTGTCCGGGAAGGCCAAGGAATGGGCCCTCGGTAAACTTGTCGTTGATCACGACGCATTCCCCACTCTGGCGTCTCTCCAGAAAGATCTCAGACTCGCGTTCAGCCACCTCAAGACGAATCCCGCGTGCGTGCCGAGTTCTTCGCTCTTCGTCAAGGTAAAATGACTATGCGCGACTACGTTCAAAGGACTCGCCACCTCGCGTCATGCATCGTGACAAATCCGATTGACACAGCATCGCAGGTCCATGTATTCGTATTCGGCATGCGTGAAGGCATGACACGGTACTGCCTGACCCGAGCGGAACCTTCCTCTCTCGAGGAAGCATTCGCCCTCGCATTACGCGAAGACTACGTTGTGGCGGCGTCTTACGCGCGCGTGATGTCAACGGCAGCTCGTGAGTCAGCCCCCGAGCCCATGGAGATCGACGCGATTGACGCGTCGAATAGTCACCGTCAGTCGACTTCTCGTGGGCCCAACGGCCGTTCTAATCGCCCGCTCACTTGCTTCCGCTGCCGGAAGATCGGTCATCGCGCGGCGGAATGCCGCGCGCCAGCGCCGGTACTCGCGCACACCGCCGAAGTCTCACCTGCCGTTCAGTCAAAAAACGGTCAGGGCCAGTAGGTGCGGGGCGCCCTACTGGCTGGAATGGAGTTCCGGGTCCCCCGGTGTCTACCCAACCTTCTAGCCCTCCTGTGCTCCACGCACACTTTAATGCCACCACCACGTCGGGCGACTCGAGGCTGATCATCGTCAGTCTTCATGTCGGCGCGGCGCCCGGCGACCACTTCGCGCACTGCTGGACTCAGGAGCGTCGAATAGCTCTTTCGTGAATCGTGCCTATCGATGCTTTCAAGAGAGATCGCAGTCCGTAATGGTCGAGGTCAGGTCGTCGTCAAACTTGCTGACGGAAAGCACGGCGCGTTGCGCGGCGCGAGATCACGTTGCCGTACACATTCGACGGCTTCCGCAGCAACGACGACTTCCTCGTGATTGAGATGAACTACGCGTTCGACTGCATCTTGGGTATCCCGTGGTTGTCACGATATCAACCAGAGATTGACTGGTTGGCTCGGTCGGTTAAACACCGCTCTGGCTTCGATGTGAGTGAGGTGTTCACGCACCTCCTGGTTGCCCAGAAAGACTGGCTCCATGTCAGGGTTGTGGACCGGTTGTCCACAATGCAGGTTGAGCTGAGAGCGAGCGATGGCCCTCTCTGTATGTCTTGCACAGCGCTGTTGCGCGAGAACCCCTCGCTGCGAAGCGAGGTTGTTAACACTTTGGCGGTAGAGCAGGGGCTCCCGCAATCCGAGCAGGCGGTCGAGCATGTGTTCCCGCCACGTAACACGGCGGTCGAGCATGGGTTCCCGGTCACGCAACACGACGGTCGAGCATGACCTTGCGCCTGGCAACACGACGGTCGAGCACCTTGGGTCGTCACGCAAACACGGCGGTCGAGCATGAGTTCCCGAAATACACTCTAGCGGTTGAGCAGAGGGTTCCCGCAACCGCGATTCGGCGGTCGAGCAGTATGAGCTCCCCGTCATCCCACAGCGGGTGGTCGAGCAGTTGACACCCCCACCGGCTACGACGGCGATCGAGCAGGGGCTCCCTCCAGTCGATGGCGCGGTCGAGCATCGAGAGCTCCGCGCACTACCGACACGGTTGATGGTGTCCTCCCGTGTCTAGAGGGGGGGTGATCCCTCGTCCAGCGATAGCGAGTCTTCTGTCTCGAGCAGCGGCTCGAGACGACCACAAGAAGAAAATACAAGCGACGCCGTCTTAAGCGACGTGGTCAGCCCTCCGCCGATATCGCAGTGAATGAGTCCATACACGTCCTGGAACACGTGGAAGGAGGCGCCGTTCGCTCACGCACACTTGACATTGAGAGCCCACCTCGCGAAGCTTCTTCCATCACACGCCTTCCGGGTCTTTCCTGGAAGCATTTTCTGGGCGATCTGAAGTCAGGAGACATCGAGCAGGTCTGCTTGATCACCGAGTCTGCCTCGGCGGAAAAGATCCACACGGTCGCTACCGACAATCTTCCACTTCGTCCAAAGAACGCTGAGCCGAAGTCGGCGCGCGAAGAGCGCTTCGCGGCCCAGTCGTGGGAGTCACTCCGCGACTCACATCAGTATACGACAATCCAGTCCAGTATACGACACCGTCCGCGAGTTCGCGGATGTTTTTCCCGACAAGATTCCAGCTGAGCTCCCTGCTGACAGAGGCATTCGCCATGAGATTGATCTCACGCCGGGTTCCAAGTACTGTGTGACGCGACAGTGGCCCCTCCCACGCGATCAGGTTAAAGCCATTGATGACTTCTTCGAGAGCCGCCGCAAAGCGGGTCACGTGCGGGAGAGTACCTCGCCACACTCGAGTCCGACGCTCTGCGTGAAGAAGGCCACGGGTGGTTGGCGCATTGTTCACGCTTTTAACAAGCTAAACGACGCCACCATCCCAGCACAAACTCTGATCCCTCGGAAGGATATGGTACTTGACACCATGGGCCGCAGTGTTATTTTCAGCGCCATCGACCTGACCGATGGCTTCTATCAGATTATGATGCGACTCAGCGACATCCCGCTCACAGCGGTGAGCACTCCCAGCGGGATGTTGTGGGAGTGGCTTGTCATGCCGCAGGGCCTGAAAAACGCACCAGCCACGTTCAATCGCATGGTTTCCCACGTTCTGCGCCCACTTCGCGACTTCGCTCCGAGCTACTTCCATGACATCTTCGTTCACAGCCGCGCTGAGTGCGATCTCAGCGCCACAGAAGTTCACTTGAATCACTTACGACAAGTGTTCCAGGTCATGCGCGAAAACAAACTGTACGCGAACTTGAAGAAGTGCATCTTCTGTGCCCCGGAGATTCCGGTGCTTGGCTGTTATGTGAGCAAAAAATGGTGTCCGAGCGGATCCTGAGAAGGTCTCGTCCATCTGTGCGTGGCCCACGCCGCATAATCAGACTGAATTGCGTCAGTGGCTTGGCCTCGCAAATTATCTCCACAAGTACACGAAAAGTTACGCTGGTCTGATCCAGCCGTTGTCTTCATTGCTGAAGAAAGACATCACGTGGTCGTGGACTCCCGAACATCAGTCAGCCTTTAATGCAGTGAAGAAAAGCTTGGCGGATGCCCCAATCCTGGCGCTTCCAGATGACACAAAGCCATTCCACGTTGTTTGCGACGCGAGCGACTTCGCCATCGGCTGTGCACTGATGCAGTTCGACGACGAAGGTCGCGAACGCGTCGTGAGCTACCAATCCAGACAGATGAAGCCCGCTGAGAAGAATTATCCGGTCCACGACAAGGAACTCCTTGCGATGCGCTACGCACTGATCAAATTCAGAGTGTACTTACTCGGTGAGCAGACATTCGCGATCTACACAGATCACGCGTCGCTGCGAACAGCGACGAAGAGCCCTCATCTCTCTCAGCGCATGGCACGATGGCTGTCATTCTTCTCCGAGTACAACTTCGTCGTTCACTACAAGCCAGGCAAGAATAACATCCTTGCGGATGCCCTATCTCGGCGCCCCGATTACGATCCACGCCGAGATTTGGGTCGTCAGTCACTTGAAGACGCGGACGACGACGAATTGGACTGCGCCACATGTGTGGCTGCAGGTGTGAACCTGATGACGGCGGTATCTCCAATACTTCCCCTGCGGGAAGAGATCTCTGCCGCGTATCGAGATGACTCGATATATGCCGGTATCCTGGAACACCTTCACACACCAAGTGATGCCACGCTAAAGACACTGAGCCGCTCCACGCGCGACCAGATTCACAGATACCAACTTGACGGTGATCTACTGATGTACAGTATCGATCGATTCGATGCTCCTCGCGTCGTTGTCCCCAACGACCCCGATCTACGCGCAAGAATTATACACGAATTCCATGACGCTCCAGTGTGTGGCCACTTGGGCCGTGAGAAGACTTTCGCAGCGGTATACCGCGACTTCTACTGGTCTCACCTATACAAGTGGGTGCGCAAGTGGGTCCGCTCCTGCGAAACTTGTCAACGCGTTAAGCCGTCACCGTCATCGCAAGCTCCGCTGCGTTTTCTCCCTCTGGCGACAGAGGCGTGGCGCTCTGTGTCAATGGACTTCATATTCGGTCTCCCACCCGACACTGACGGTCGTACTGGTGTTCTGGTCTTCGTGGATCGCTTTAGCAAGATGTGCCATCTCGTTTCCGGTTCCGGACTCAAATCACGCGGCTGATAGCGCGGTGCTCTTCGTCGACGCTGTCTTCCGACATCACGGCCTTCCTGAATCAATCGTCTCTGACCGCGATCCCCCGATTCACATCGGCGTTCTGGACGAAACTCTTCGACCTCCTGGGCACCAAACTCCTCATGTCGACGGCGGCGCACCCGGAGACTGACGGGCAAACGAACGCGTCAACCGCGTGCTAGAAGATGTTCTGCGCAGTTATGCCCCGTCCTCG